>NW_014569930.1:63981-107091 GCF_001313835.1 Polistes canadensis
TGTCATTATCCTTTATACCATACAGGTGAATCATTAAATTAATATATAATACTTTATTGACATTATACCACATATGACAAATTGTATTAAATGTTAAATCATTTTCTATTATGATAAATATAAAATATCAAAATCATTGAGAGATAATTTTGTCAAGGCCAATATTATTATTATTATGAATAAAATCACGAATCTAAGATATATATATATATATATATAAGAGTAAATATACTCAAGTGTTAATACCTTCAATATATTTTATCTTATAAAAAAATGTGTTTCGTACAAATTGTTATTAACAACTTTTCCACATGATTAATCCAAATTGTATTTACAAGAAGAAGAGAAAAAAACAATAATTAAAAAATACTTCGAAATGATACCGAACAAATAATAATAATAACGTTGAAAGATATAAATTTAACGTTGGACGACATAAAAAAGAAAAAAAAAAAGAAAAAAAAGAAATGAAATAAAATGACAAGAAAAAATTATTGAAAAAAAAGTTACAATTATTATTATCGTTTCCCATAAATCAATCCACCATAATACGATTTGATTATTGATCATTTAATCGTAATAAAATGGTTTGATTTGTTTTTTTGTAATTATTTTTTTTTTCCTTTTTTTTTTTTTTCTTTTTCTTTTTTTCAGTAGTACGATAGAGAACAATAATATATCAGGAGCGCACACATTATGCATCTACGGTCGGCCCTGGCTTTTAAGTTGATTGTATGACGTCGTCAAGTGAGTAATGCTTGCAATTCGAGTGATGCTTGTAAAATATTCGATTCAGTTCTATAACAGTTCTGTTGTGTTGCAAGATTTAGACGACGGTGTATCCGATCTTTCCTATCTTCTATCTTACTACCACCTTTAATTGCATACAACCATATGCTGTGCAATGTATGATTAAACACTCCCATAACACGTTTTATATTAAACAACGAAGATTTTTGTATAATTAAGTAATACATTTATTTGATATTTTCTATCAACGAGAGAAAAACAAACAAAATACAAGAAATAACAAATTCTATTCTCTGATCAATGCCGATTATTATTGCACACATCAAATGGGGAATATTTATTATTAATATATATTTTTTTTATATATATACTTTTTCATATATATTTTTATTAATATTATATATTTATATAATATATTTTATAATATATTAATATTATTAATATAAAAAAAAACCTTTTACACAACACATACAACAATTAATCGAATACAATTGCTTGTTTTTTTTTTTTTATATACACAAATATTAATCCAATTATAAGATTAATTTAATTAGAGTATTATTCAAATAAAAAATACAAAAATGAAAGAATGTTTGTTTTGTTTTGTTTTTTTGTCTCTCCAATTGTTTCAACATTATTCGAATGATGATGGTCATATATGTGGAGGACAGATTGATGTTAATATTTAATTATATACAACCATAAGATAGGGAAGTTAAGTATTATATTTCGGTAATTTGATCGTTATTTTGAAAAGGATAATAAATGAAAATTAAACAACACGAAAATGATCGTAAACTAAGCTACCATCCTCTTCCATTGTATGGACACCACACTATGGTGGCCCTAACAGGATACACGATGCTTCTAGGTCAGACCGTTTTGTTATTTATTGTTAGTTATATTTAATGACAATTCACTGTTTTCGCTGTCTATTAAACGTTGGATGTTATGCGTTCGGTCACGTAACTCATTGTTTTTTATCCGAAATTTAACTTAAAATAAATCAAAGGTTTATATATGTTAGAGTGTGAAAGATTGAAATTAGAGAATGTCAAGATTCCCATAGTCACCTGGTGTACGTAAGAAATATTAATGTGTTAGAATAAAAACTCAAAATATTCGGTCTTTAACAGACGTATTTGATATCTGCGAATCTTGACATTCTCCAATTTCGATCTTTCATTGATAACTTATTAAATATTTGTTTTACAAATTCCTGATACCAGGGACTACAATCATAAGACATCCAAATGTATAATTAAGATACAATAACTATTGAAGAAAAATCGTATTATCTTTTTTAATTTAATTATTATAAATTATATCTGAAAAAAAATCACACAGATCTACATTTAAGAAATGTTATAGAAATCTTCTGTAAGAGATTGAGAAATTAATATTATAGAATTATATTTCAATTAAATGAGAAATATTTTATCGAAATTATTTCTATTTTACAAGGAAAATAAACACACACAATTCCTAAAGAAAAATCCAAACAGGTGAACGGAATAATGTGCAACGCGTGGTGTGTTAAGGTAAATTATATTCTCTTGTTACCAATTTTGAATGCATAAATATACGTTCGTAAAAAAGTATAGTAAGTAGCTGCGATAGCTCAGTGATTAGTGCAGTTACCTTGAAAATGGAATACGGTGTTTCGAAAATAAAAAGAATTTTTTTTTTTAAATTAAATTACACATCCCTTCTAATATTTGTATATGGTATATGTACGGTGAGGGGGGTGTCTACGAAATAGTAGCCAAAGTACACCAGTGTTTTTCGCTAATTATTATGGGGTAAAGTGTAATACTTAATATCTCGTGACGATAGATAGTAAATTTAGATTATTATAGATGCTTATCGTTCTATCTCATTATAATATTTTTAAATCGTTTGATAAATATTCTTAAACGTTATTAAATAAATTAATTAAATTACTCTTCTTATGTAATAGATTTCATTCACGAGACATTGTTAACTTATACAGAAGGTTGATCAAAACTATTGATAAAACAATATCATGTACTTCATCTTAATATTGATTTTGACAAAAGATATGACAGATTAAGATTAATACAATTTTTAAAATCCGAACTTAATTTGGATTTTGTTTTTGGTAGAACACTGGGGAAAACTAGGTATGGTATAACCATTGATGCGGTGCTTTCACGATTCGTAAACTAACGTTCATGTGTCGTATTTTAGTTACCATAAACCTCTTGTCACAATGATTAATAATAACGACACTATTGATCTAATTAATATTCAAAATGATAGTAATAGTTAAGATAATAATAATAATATAAATAAATCAACCTTCCTATAACAATGTATTTATGTAGGATATATTTAATTTGCCGAGTAGCCATATAAAATGTGAATAGAATAAAAATACATACATTTTTTTAAGGATTTTAATGAATGCGGATTATTTATCCTCTTTTTCTGTACCTGTTCAGAGATATCATTCTTAAAGAGTAACCCCTTTAATTAATAATTAAAACAAAATATAAATAATAGATTTCTTATTGTTGTTTGTTTTTAAATGTATATAAAATTTAATTAAACATTCATTTTGTGTCCACTACTTGTTATTAAAAGTTACTAGGAAATAAGAAAGTTTCAAATATATTGAAATTCTAGTAACATAGCTAAGCCGATATTGGTAATAGTAGTGCTCTACCTTTATCTTACCGGCTGAGATTTGATGGTAAGTTACCATCAGATCCCCAGTCGGTAAGTTCGGACGGTAAGTTACCATCAGATCCCCAGTCGGTAATTTCGGATGGTAATTTACCATCAGATCTCGGTCGGTAATTTTGGATGGTAACTTACCATCGGAACTCGACCGGTAAGTTACCATCAAATCTCGGCCGGTAAGATAAAAGTAGAGCACTACTATTACCAATATCGGCTTAGCTATGTTACTAGAATTTCAATATATCTGAAACTTTCTTATTTTCTAGTAACTTTTAATAGTAATTTACACAAACTGAATGTGTAATTAAATTCTATATACATTTAAAAACAAACAACAATTAGAAATCTATTATTGATATTTTGTTTTAATTATTATCTTTTTTTTTCTTACAATCTAGAGTTATTAATAATGTATTTAACACCAAGAAGAATATATTACAATCTTCTAAAACAATGTCAATGTTTTGTGACTACTTCAGCTACACAAGAAAAGAAATTTAAATGGATAGAACCGATGGGAGTAGATACCGGTATTAAATTATACAACCCAATTACAAAGACTAATGTTGCTTTAATATTAAGAAAAGAAGGTTTCTTAACGTGGTATATGTGCGGTCCAACAGTTTATGATTCTGCTCATATTGGACATGCAATGTAATATAACTTACTTTAATTATAAATGTATAACATTGATTATATTACTTCGTGTATATATATTAATATAATATTATTTTCTTTAGCACATACGTCAGATCTGACATTTTACGACGAATTCTATCAGAATATTTCAATATTCATACAATAATGATAATGGGTATTACCGATATTGATGATAAAATAATAAAACGAGCAGCAGAAAAAGGAATAGATTTTTGTGAATTATCTAAATTTTATGAAAATGAATTTTTTAACGATATGGAAATATTAAATGTTACAATGCCATATTTAATTTGTAGAGTTACCGAATATATACCTCAAATAATGAAGTTCATTGCTAATATTTTAGAAAAAAATGGGGCTTATATTGCAAAAGATGGTAAAGCCTTTATTTCTTTTTTCTTTTTATAATTTATTGCATATTTATATAATGCTTATTACATAATATTATATGTCATATAGGATCTGTATATTTTGATACCAAATCATATAATAAATATGGAAAATTAATAATTCCATTTGCGGATTCTAATCACTCGGATAAAAGATCGTCATTAGATTTTGCTTTATGGAAAGCAGCAAAAGATAAAGAACCGTATTGGGAATCCCCATGGGGTCGTGGAAGACCAGGATGGCATATAGAATGTAGCGTTATGGCAAGGTAATATTTGTGTTTCTACACAATTTTAACAAAATTTTATTTTGAACAAAAAAAAAGCAATAAAATTACAAATAAATAACTATGATCTTATTGTTAATTATTACTAGTGCAGTATTTGGAAAAACAATAGATATCCATAGTGGTGGAATTGATTTGATGTTTCCACATCATGAAAATGAAGAAGCACAATCATGTTGCTATCATAATGTAGAACAATGGGTAAATTATTGGTTACATTGTGGACACTTATGTTTAAAAGATAATATTAAAATGTCTAAAAGTTTAAAAAATACCATTAGCATAAAGAAATTTCTTGAAAGATACACAGCTAATGATTTAAGAATGTTATGTTTACTTTCTCATTATAGGAATGGTATGCATTTGTAAATTATTTTATTATAATTATTTTAATTTCATTATCTTATGCGTGTTGCACTTATTTCCTTTTTTTTTTCTTATAGATATTATATATTCGGATGATGTGATCGATCATGCTGTAAGTGTGATGAATAAGATAGAAAATTTTATTAGCGAATGTAATAATTATTTGACTGATAAAATAAATACCGGTAATGTAGATGAATCTACTTTGATTCATGTGAGTATAAATGTTTAATATGGGAGAAAGAAAAAAGAAATGGAAATATTACGTTTCTTTTAATGTATAAATTGTATTTTTATAGAACTTACACGAAACCAAAAGTATGGTACATATGGCTCTAAAAAATGATTTCCATACTGCACAAGCAATACGTGCAATTTTAAATCTAGTTGATATAAGTAATAAAATGCTTTCTCAAAATAATGTAAGCATTAGAAGATATTTTATTTTCTAAGAATATATACACAAGTGATATATTGTATAATGAATTATAAAATTCTTTTTTTATTATAGAGTACTTATAATAACAAAGGTAAAACTGCAATAGCTGCAGTTTCTGTATACATTTCAAATATACTTTCCATTTTTGGATTTACACAATCTAAATCTACAGTAGAAAATCGTCTATCCGAAGATATTGTTAAATATTTTGTTGAATTTAGAAATATTGTTAGAAATAGAATATTGGAACAAAAACAAAAAGACGAAGTTTTATTGCATGCATGCGACACAGCAAGAAAAAATTTATCCACTTGTGGAATTACTGTGAAGGTATAAAAATGACCATATAAAAAAAGAAAATTATTAATCACGATATTTTTTATTTATATGTAAATTATTCATATTTATAGGATCGTAAGGGTGTGTCTACGTGGGATTATCACAAAGTGACTTAAAATAAACACGACATTATTTAAGAATGGAAAAAAGGAAACTCTATTTAATTTTATTAAAATATATTTAAAAAGAATGATAAAGCATATATTATGACGCTATTTCATTTTCTGTATTTTTTAACTTTTTACTATTATTCTCATTATCGTCCAAACTTTTCCTTTTATTACTTTCTTTCTTTTCTGCTAATGTTTTCTTAAGACCTTTCAATTTTCTTGTTTGTATTTTATTAATATTCTGTGCACCGACGTGAATACGACCAAAAGTAGTTCCAAGAGCATTAGTAGAAATATTCTTCTTTTTCTTTACCTACAAATATAAATTTGTAATTATAATAATATAATTGAAATATGTAATTATTACAAGTATAGACATTACTTGTTGCTACGAGTAATCAGAAAAAAAAGAAATAGTAAAATTATTGTTACCTTAAGGTCTTTCGGTTTCTTACAAGCCTTATTAAAATGATCAGCAGAAGCTAATTTAGTACGTCTACACGAAAAATCAATAGACGGACCAATTTCTTCCAACTCAATACGTGGAATTCTAGTATTTGATTTTTTTAAAAGTATCCTAATACAATAAACGATACATTAAAAAAAAATTCTAATAAAAATAATGATGTGTGAATCATAAATTTGTGAATATTTGTTTCACCTGTAACTTCGTAGATATATCTTGTTCTCGTCAGCAGTAAAACTCAATACATGTTCTAATCCTTGCAATCTGATTTTTTGAACTATTTCTCGTTGGAACATATCAACAAACAGATTTTTAATTCTAATATATTGCTGATTATTCTCAAAAAGTTCACCATTAAAAATTAATATAGGCTTCATTCCTACTGAAATTTTAGGAACTTTATATTCCTTTAAACCTTTATAATTTTCTATACCAAACTCCACCATGTCTAATAACGTGTGTTCGTACATTCTACCAAATACAAGATTATGCGGACGTTTTTTATTGTGTGAACCAAATATAAAAAGTGGTGCATCTAACTTTATTGAAAATTTCTCAATAGTTGTTGCATCTTCGAATGGAAGTATGTCATTCTTTTTTTGCATCATTTGTACGTCAGGTTTTTTGAGATCATACTAGAGAAATATTTTTTATATTAATTTTATGAGATATTATATATATATATATAAAACATTGTTATAAACTTACCAAATCTTTCATACAATCATTAACGATTTGAGAAGTATTTCTACCTTTAATACAAAAAGCTTGTTTAGCATCTTCAATTAATTTCGGTTCTTTTTTTACGAGTGCTTTTTTCCCCCTATGAGTAGAAGGCTTACTAAAAAAAAATAAATGCAATAATAATTTATTTTCAAATTATTTATAAACAATACATTATTATAATCGTAACAAATAGAATGTACTTACACAACTCGAGCTATTACCGACATTGTGAAGCGTATTTTAATATTAATGAACTATAAGTCAAATGTTTATAACAGTATAAAACTAATTATAATATGATTTAATTATAAACAAACTTGTATTAAGATTCTATTACGAAAACACATGTTTGTCGTACATAACCTTAAATAAATCTTTACTTGCATTCAGTCAGCTGAATGTATCATGATGACGTGATCTAGGAATTTTAAGATTAGAATACCCTATAGGTGAACACTGTAAATTTAAAAAACGCATACTGCATCCTCTCTTCTGGTGTTAATTATAATTTACAAATAATTACATGATTTGAAAAATAGATTTGCATAATAAAAGATCAATAGAATTCTATCTTTCTTTTAAATATTGTATATCAATCGAATATAAAATATGGTATAGAATATCAGTGAAAATAATCCTCATAGGAAAATAAGAATTTCATTATTGGAATAAAGTAAAAATCCCTATTTTACTTGTGCAACTGCACATGCATACGTGTAATTAATACATGCGTCTATTGTTTAATTTAATGCTCGTACATTTCAGTACACAGGTTTTTATACACGTATCTATATGATATGTAAATTAAAAAGATAATTTATTCCTAATTGATTAAACCCAACTGTAACCATTTTTTCAAACCATAATACATGTGAAAAAATTATGCAATAATGTTTTATATTATTGCTACCCTATGTGAAATTAATTGAAATCTTTTTTTACAGTACGAATATATATGAACATAAACCAAATCTTAAATAGATATGCATATTTCTATTATGCTATGGATGATAAATATTGTTATCTACATTTAATAATGTCAGTTATGTAGTTAATGATTTTATTTAATCTCAACCGATACCGACATCGCAATAAATACATTTTTGTCAATTTGTTAATTAATTGTTACTTAAAATTTGTATAAAATATAAGTATACAAGTTATTATTTTTACACTGTTATTTAAGGAAGTTTGAATTGACAAGTAGTGTCTCGAGTATGTATACGTCTACCGAAGTTGTAATTAATAAATCTGATAATATTACGGATTTTTACATCGGTTTAGGATTAGCCGTTACTTCTAGTGTTTTTATAGGTTAAACATTTATTTATTTAATATATATGATTAATACATGCAAATGTAGAAGAAAATATATATATATATATTTCTTTATTGCAAATCATACAAAGTTATATATTTGTTGTAGGTGCAAGTTTTATCATTAAAAAAATAGCTTTAATTCGACTTCAGAGATTTGGTGGATTACGTGCTTCTTCTGGTGGTTATGGGTACCTTAAAGAATGGATATGGTGGGCCGGTTTGATTTCAAGTAACTATCTTTTTATTGAAATCTAAAATAAGAAAGATCTTATTTCTAAGTATTTCATTTGTTAAATATACTTTGAGTATAACAGTGGGCATAGGAGAAGCCGCCAATTTTACAGCGTATGCATTTGCCCCTGCCTCCTTGGTTACACCCTTAGGTGCTCTAAGTGTTTTAGTGTCTGCAATTTTAGCATCAAAATGTCTTAATGAAAAACTTAATTTGCTGGGAAAGGTAAGGAAATCTAATAAGGAAAAGTAATGTGAATTATATATTAAATATAATATTTTTGTATAGATTGGATGTTTCTTATGCATTCTTGGCTCAACAGTAATAATACTTCATTCACCAAAAGAAGAAGAAGTTAATAGTTTAGATGAACTTCTTGACAAAATTAAAGCACCAGGTTTTATTAGTTACGTTTTTATTGTAATATTATGTTGTTTGTTTATAATATTTTATTTTGGTCCTGCTTATGGAAATCAGAATGTAATTGTTTATATACTTTTATGTTCATCGATAGGTTCATTGACAGTAATGAGTTGTAAAGGGATAGGATTAGCATTGAAAGAAACTATGTCATTTTCAGGCGCATTTTCCAATTTCTTGACATGGCTATTTTTATTAAGTATTATCTGTTGCATTACATTGCAAATGAATTATTTAAATAAATCATTGGATTTATTTGATACTACTATTGTTATGCCAATCTATTATGTATGTTTTACAACATTGGTTATAGTAGCATCAGCGATACTGTTCAGAGAATGGCAGAATATAAGAAGTGAGGATATTGTAGGATCTTTTTGTGGTTTTTTTACGACCATAGTAGCAATATTTTTGCTTAATGCTTTTAAAATGATGGATATTAGTTACAATAACATTAGGCACATTTTAAGGCCGAAAAAAGAATTAGTTGTTGTCAACTCAAATTTGCATTGGAATATAAGAGATACAGAACGGTTAATATCCAGAAATATTAATACAGATCATTTTTATGGATCATCAGATATTAGCAGAACTGTATAATGTAATAAGTAAATATATACCAATAATAAAAATAAGCAAAGACAAATTTATACTATATTTAAAATTATAAATACAAAATAGTTTATTTTTTAGTTAAAATATTTTATAAGACGACTACTACCTATTTATCAGTATTTTTTAATAGCTCACATATTCATAATTATTTTTAGTAATCGATGAAAGTATATATAATAAGTCGTATGGCAGTTGTAATTAAAAAATATCATTGTATATAACACAGTACAAACGAAGATCTAGTCTAATGAAAATATTTATTATATTCTTGCAATAATATAATATTATTTACCTTAATAGGTAAAAAAATCAATAAAATATTTACATTCATTTCATTTATTATTTTATATCTTTCCAAGAAATTTATGAAATTTATTATAGTTATCAAATTGAGTTTTGAAAATTTCTTGTAGATTCGATGGAAGTGTACGTGATAATAAGGCAATACCATGTTGATCGCAGATACTGAGTAACGTAGCTATTGTATTTTCCAAAGAAATCTGTAAAATAGTTATAAAAATCTTATAAAATTTGAAACAGTTATATATATAATTTATCTAACAAAAGTATTTATACGAAATTACTTTTACAAAAGGTTTTAATCCTCCTTCTGACAGTAATTGGACCAAATCAGCTATGACATATGGACTTAAACGCATTAGGTCCTTTTTATGTTTTACCAAACACGTTGTAAATCTATAAAATGATATTTCTTTAAAATATAAATTTGTGAAAAAAGAATATTAATGATCACGTATAACAGAAAATATATATAGGTAGTTCTTGCTTTGATTAATTATATATATAGATAGTTCTTAAAATAAGAACAACCTATACTTCATAATATATTATATACTTACTTTTCAATATCAAGTAAGAGACATCGACAAAAATGATCTTGAACTTTATCAACAATTTTAGATAATTGAATGATAATAGTAATTAAACGTCTAAATAAACTTAGCAATACTGGTAATCTATCTACTATTATGTCCATTTTAGCTTTAATTAAAATTCCACATAATATTAAAACATTGTTGCATATTGAAAGATTTCTTTTTTCTAAGGCTTGTAAAGCAATACTCATACTAAGATCGATAATATTATCAGATATATATAAATGTTTAGAAATGATTATATTCTGAAGTGATTCTAATAATCTTGGCCAATGTTGTTCTGATACGTTTATAATTTGTATGTTTTTAAACAAGTTTTCAATTGTTGTTGTACGGAGATTATTACGTTGAGCTGACATATCTGATTTCAATACAGCATTCCAAACACTAAACGTATTTTCTAACTTGTTACTATCGGATTTAGGTAATTCTTCTATCTGTTATAAAATATAATTACAAATTATTCAAAATGTGAACATAGTTTTAACTATATAAATAAATATTTATTAATACGTATATATGTGTATTTTAAATTACCATTAGAGCTTGCATCAAATATAGAGTTTTTTTGAATTGTCCAACTTCGGTAGATTCTATCAAAGGTAGAAGTAAATCCTCACAAGGATAATCTAACATTATAGACCATATTTGTGTTCTAATTTCTTGAGAAATTTGAAATTCTTTATAATTTCGAAAAATTACGGCAGCTAATTGTAATCCTGCTTCTAATAACTCATTAGAATGTGGTTCTTGCTTAGACTATATAAATAAAGAGATATATTATTATATTATTCCAAATATTGTGTGTGTGTTGTCAATAATTAATCTTTGTAAAATACAAAGTCGGTACTCTCACCATTGTTTTTAAATAAATTAAAGCGAATTACACACATTACTATAATAAATCATAAATTATTATTATATATATACACTTACCATAAATATTTTATGTAATGTAGACTCTATACATTCGTTTAAAGTATTCTCGGTTTCCTTATTTAAGGCATTCATTTTTAATATCAATGTCAAACACTTTACATCGTAAGGAAGTTCAATATTTGTTGGTAATGTGTTAAATAATTTCTTAGATAATTTTTGTTCTGCTTTTTTAAAAATAGATTTCTGATCGGCATCTAATTTCTGTCTTACATTTTCTATGCATTGTAAAAGAATATACATAGTTTCCTTATTAATAGAAGATGAATTTATTAATGTTTTTAAAATCTCATAAGATTTAATATTTCGTAATGATTGTTCTAAAGCTTTTGAAAAAGCTTTAAATTGAGATAGTTGATGTATTACTGATACGGGATCTATATATTGTAAAATATCAAGACCAGTTGTTTGAAAAAGTTCTGTAAATTAATAAAAATAAATGATTATATAAAATAACAATTAAAAAGATCATCTTTTTTATAATTTATGTAAGTATTTAAATTAAAACTTACTAAGAAATATTTTGTTGCATAAAATTGTTATATCTTCGCTTTTCGTGCATTCTTTGTTGACAGTAAATATAATCATAAGTAATAAAGCTCTAACATTAGATTTAAAAAATGCTATTGGCATATGAACTATAATATCTAAATATAATTTAATTTTAGCAATTTCTGTATTTTTCATTTGTTCCCATTTAGATTTAAGTATTTCTACTTTTACAGTTTCTAAAATCCTTTTTATTTTCTTTTTTCCAAAAACTTCCGCAGACAGTACTACTTTCTGAAAAATATTTGTAAAATAATGTATTAATAATGAATAATATTAGAATGCATTAGAAAAAAATATTTTCTTGATTTACGTACTGTGTCTATATGCTGCGAAATAGATTTAGTTACTCCTTTCTTTGGTATTGTTCCCATTTGTATAAGAATATGGCATAAAAGATATATTAAAAATCGTTTGTTTTCTTGCAAATAATCATTCCTTATTACTTCCATCCATTCACAAAAATTACATTCATTGAACGTCATATAAGTTACAAGTAATGAAACTAATTCAGAAAGTTCTTTATTATCTAATAATAAAATTAATTCTGAGTTAGATTTCAATATGAAACTCCAAAAATATTTCAAACCGTTTATTAAATTATCTAATTTGATGGGAAAATCAACTCTGATATAATATTTAATGCGGTGTATTATAAGCTTGTTCTGAAATAATATAATAATATTTTTAATTTAAATAAATGTGATTAAGGAATACATAGGGAATAGTTATTATAAATACCATATTATTTATGCATTCCTCTTCACCGAAATTAGTTATTCTTTGAATCAGTTGTTGCCAGTGATCTTCCGAAATAGGAAATACTAATTCATTGTTCTGAATATTTGGTAAATAATATTTTATCATATTTTGTATTTCGCTCCATGACAATATAACAGATAATAAAATAGCAATAATATTAGCATTATGATTTACATGTAAAGCTTTTTTTATTAAAACAGATAGATATTTTCCTAATTCATTTAAAACATTTATGAATTCTTGTTGATAAGCTGAAGTCGATGTATTCCCAATGATACACACATTGTTTAAAAATCCAATTAATAATTCTGTTACCACTTTCAACAATACTGTACTTTTACCTACAAGATATTAAACGAATTAATATATATTATAATTCAATTGTTTTTTTTCAATTTGAAAATGGGATCATGAAATATTTATAAACATTTTTATTTTGTTACTAACCAGTTGTATTACATTTCAATGATTCCAGGCAATGTCTGTTTAAATTATCTATCAAAATTTTGAATATTGTCAGAACATGCGAGTTTGTGAACGTAGAGACCGATTTGGTAAATTTATTTTTAAATTCAAGCGGAAAATATGATTTTGTCAATAAATCAGATTCTTCTAATTCATTTTCAATAGCAACGACTTCTTCCAACGTTGTCAAAAGTTGTGAAATTAATTTATGTTCTTGTTTTAATAAAATGCTGGCATCCAAAATACCAATGAACAGTTCATTACTTTCTATCGTTGGTTCTTGTAAATACAATTTATATAGAATATTATCAATTTTCTTTTCAACGATGATAGGATAAAAATATGTTATCTTTGTAAGCAACTTATAATCAACAGGTGTCAATATTTTCACTAATAAAATATCATCTACAATTTGTTGAAAGAATTCCAACAAAGTAACATCGTCAATTTTATTTTCAAAATTAAATGGTGTATCATTAAAGTTATCAAAAAAAGATATAAGTATTTCTTTCTTATACTTTCCAGCAGAGGTTATCAATTTTCTAAATGTACTATCTAATGTAGCAGTATCCGATTTACAAGATCTAACAGCTTCACGAAAAGCACATGTAAATGTATCTAAATTATTTTGAAGATCCATTATTTATGTGTATTATCTATTAATACTAAAAACAATTCAAATAATATAATTTTATTTCTGTTCCATTTATTTTGTCTTGTGCGTCCTGTTTATTTTTCACAAATTATTTTTAATGCATTTATATCCTATTAATATCAATTGCTCGGTACTATCCTTATGTGCATAATCGATCAAAGAACACGTGGGATTCAAACTACGCGTATAAATACGAAGCGCCTCGAAAATACACGATTTGCACACTACCGAGCACGAGACGATGTAAACACTGCGACTGCATTTCTATAACTGAGCAACACGCAGAAGCAAACGACACAACAGCGCCCTCTTTACTGAACGAGCACGCGGGAAAATTCAAGCGCAGCAACTGCATCCGTGTGCAGATAATTTTTCAAATAAAATAAGTAATTTCCATTCAAGTGGTTATAATTTCTGTACAAGTACATATCGATCAATGATTTCTTTATATTAATTTTAATATTAACATTTTTCTTATTAAAGATGCCATTGCTAAAAATTTCATGCATCTTTTTTTATTGTGCAAACTTTGCATAATAATCATTGTAATATTAAATTTTCTATTCTTGTTATTATTAAATCACAAATCACTTCCAAATCAAGCAATCATATATTAGATAATTAAATTACAAATGAAAAATTAAATATTAAAACTCGGAGATGATTACCTGAGGAAAGAGTAAAATATTTACATCAAAAATATCTTCAGATATCCTTCATCTAAGAAAAAAAAAAAAAAAAAACAAAAAGCAAAATAAAAATATTACAAAATGATATTAAATATTAAAATTATATACTTTTGCAAAAAATAAAAGTGTAAAACTTTGAGGAAGATAAGTATGTATGAGGAACGTTTTCTAAAGGATTTATAGTAATCATACGATCGCGATATATATGTACATATACATTGCGCGTTTATTATTTATTAATATATTGTTATACTTAATATTATATTTATATATTTATAGCATTATTTGGACGATGCATATGTATATACGCGGTATACTGCAAGTTAAGGTATAACCGACAAAAAAAAATGATCACCGATTTAAAAACGATTCACGTCAAACGCGACATTAAAAATAGCAAAGAGAGTTTACGAAAATCTTTAACGCTACTCGTAGCTTAACAAGCGTAATATCATAGCATATATTATACTCTATAGAAACTAATGCATACTCATCAAATCAATATTAACAACGCCGATATAATTTATACTCATTGTAGTCAATAGACAAGAATACCTAATTATAACTAAATTTCTATCTTTCTTCTTTTTTTTCTCTTTCTTTCTTTTTACATGTGTAATTAAGATCTCAAATCTTCATTAAGCTAAAAAACATTCATTCTTTTCCGCTTCTAGCTATTTTTAAACAAGCAATCACCACTTTTTCCGATTGTACCCTTTTTCACAGATTACCCAGTAAATATGTATGCATATGTGGAAATATATATACATACACACATATGTATACATTATATATATATATATATATATTCAAGTTTACCTCAAGGTATTCCGACATTTCATAATTCATACGAAAAAGCTGATAACATATTTATACCTCGCTTTTATGGTGCGTCTATTTGTCTGTAATCTTATTACTGTGACTTTTCGATGCCCTATTAACAAATTTTTCATAATATGAAAAATATTTGAAAACAGTGTTCAAAAAAGCAATTTGTGCTCTTATATTTCTGGTAGTGCCATTATATTGTCGCATTGTATGTTCAGGCAGTTTGTAATATCTGTAAAATTATCATTCTTACCAGAAAAATGAGATATATATATATTTATATTTATATATATATATGATTAACTAATTACATATAATTACAGATTAGTTAAAAATAACTTTTATTTTTCTTCTTTCTTTTTTTTTTTTTTTGCTTTTTTAAATAATTACCAAAAATTTACACTGATGACATGCAACATTCTTTTAATATAAAACATATTCACAAAAGATCTAAAAATTGTAAAATTAATGTTCTATGTAATACAACTTCAAAAAGCCAAATGTATAAAAGATACTTCACGTTAAATTGCTCGTGGACAGTTAACTTTAATTAAAAAGATTTTAATCTGAGAAAGTATCTATCTTGGAATGTCATAATGCTATGAACAAATTCTATATACATTATTTAAACTATAACTGCCTAAGTTTTTCTTTTATTTCGCACAGTTGTGTGCACATCAGATCCAAGATTTATCTTTTTCTCGCAATAATGCATATTACGTTATATATATATATATTTGTTGTTTCCATAAAAATAATATAAATAAGTATCTTCTTCTCATACAATAACGACGTCCTAATGCTGTACCAGAATTATAAGTGCGAATAATTTTTTTTTATTATAAAAAAAAAAAAAAAAAAAAAATTTATAGATAAAAAGAAAGAAAAATAAAAGAAAAAAGAAAGAAATTCAAAACGCTTTACAAAACCCAATAAATGATTACACTTCAGATGCTGGGATAAAAGAAATAAATTATACACAACTGGTACCCGGAACCTTGCACGAATTCAATTACTTTCATCGAACTAATGTAGGATGTAAAACCATCAAACATACTGTCTGCTTACTATTAAATTTGCAAACACACAGAGCTCTGATGTAAATATTGTAAAATACAACGGCACACCTTTGACCATAAAAGTTAATTTTGTTTCAGTTTTGTAAAGTCAATTTCGGCATAACTGAAACCTTCCTGAACAGATGCGGGCGATACGGGTACCACGGTAGCGAGTTCTGGTAGATCCAAACTAGCATAATGTAAAACTGTTGCACCAGGTTGTAGTTTCTCATAACCATCGCTATCCAGAGGACTAGGCGTAGGAGTTGGAGTAGACGTAGGTGTTTGTATCGGTGTTTCGTCAATGAATTTCGGCGATGACGATTTTTGTTGTAACATAGCAGTTTTAAAACCCGATAACGTCGGACTTGTATTAGGTGATGCAGTAACTAATCGTGGCTTTGATACCGTAAGATCAGCAAATTTCTTTGTTAACGAATTTAACGTGCATTCTTGCGAAGATATCGAGTTTGATATAACTCGTGTTTGATCCGTATTACGACTTAATGGTTCGTCGTTAATGATTTTTGATATTGAATTATTTGTAGTATCCGTCATCGAGGAGACTGGATTAATGGTGTTAATTTTTTTTGTCGTATTATCAGCCGTAATGTCATAATCGTTATTCTTTAAATCCGTGTCAATCCTTGAAGAAGAATCGTCAGATTTTTGTTGATGCGTAAATGGCTTTATAGGAGATTGAGGACTATTTAAAGAGAAGGGAAAAATAGTAGCTGCCGAGCCGGTAGGCGTAGCACGTGGAGGAGAAGCTGGTGTACTCGCTAAACTTTCCGATGTTGGACTACCATTAAGAGGTAAGAAATTGGGTGCTTTCAATGGTTTACTTCCAGCTTGAATAGCGATTGGTTGTGAACGTGAGTTTTCCTTGCGACTGTTGTTCACTCGTACTCTTCGGTTGTTCCGTCCAACCATGCCCATACTTATATTAATATAATCTTGTTCTAAACTTGGCCTCGCTTTGAAAGACATTTCTACATATCCTTCAGGAGGTCGTCTAGGTTGAGGTAAATCAACCGGGGCCGTTCTTGCACCACCTTTATAAATAACAATATGTTAAAACCTAATACAAAATAAAGTTACTCTCTTTTGCTGCGTTGATAATAAATTCTAATATAATAGTAAGTAACATCTACCTGGTGGGCCATTCGTTTGAATACAGTCTTCTTGCATAGGCGATGGTATTTGTTTAGGACTTGCACCTGATAATGACCAATCTTCCATATTACCGTCCATTTTCATATATGAACTCTCTGCTTCTTCCACTGGTTTCAAGGTTGTTATAACGGGTTTCAGTGTGGAAGCCGAAGATGATACATGAACGTGACTATGGTTCTGATTGGCAGTGATAGAATTATTATTATTATTACGATTGATCTGCAAGAAAAAAAAAAGACATATTTAAAATAAATTAATGATTATTAAATAAGATTCACATTGAAAATATGAAATACCTTATTTAAGCCGCTCATGTCGACGTACGAGGCAGTGGTCGATGTAGGCGGTTGTCCAGGAGACATATCGACATAGGAACTAGTGTCGGTGGTGGCAGTAGAATATGACTGTGATTGTGACTGTGTATAGGAAGAAGGGGGTGATGAAAGAGTAGCTGGAACGCTTTGTCTTGTAAAGTCTAATTCCATAAGATCTTCCATTCGTTCGGAGGTACCAGAACAACCAGAATTATGACCCCAAGAACTGGATAATAAGGGCGCTGAATTTGATTTATTTGAGTTGGAATTATCCGAACTAGATGGCAAAGGAGTTGTAACTACATTAGCTAATCTGCCAAGTTCAGGTCTCTTTGAACGACTGCCTACAGAGAATGCTCTCACTCTACTTGCTTCCTGCTGCGTGATATCTAATCTGCAATTTCAAGGAAATGTAAAAAAAAAAAAAAAAAAAATTGATATTACATTTATATTATATATCTTCTTGTTAAAATCAATACATTAATATACAAGTATCAAATTCTTACCTATTTTTACGATGCTTATTAGTTGGTTCTGGCCTAGATCCAACTGAATACGCTCTAGTTGGTCTAGCTTGCAAATCTTCTCCTGGTGCAAAGAAGCTGGTTACTTTATCTAGGTGATACTCGGAAAAACGTAAATCTGTACTAGGTGTGCCAGAAGTTACTGAGCAACTACTACCACCGTGTTGTGACATGTCATCTGGAAAATGACCATTATGACTGGTTGATGGATCCATATCTACATAGCCATCATCGCCAACAGGCGCCATTGGAACATAGCCATCAGGTAAAACATTCGTCTCCTCAACAAGAGACGATGCATGAGAATGGGAATAAGCTGTCGTCGCTGGACTCATTGGCATGTAATTTCCACCACGTCCAGGACTCGAACCACAAGGACTATACATTTCTACATAGGAACTCTGCTGTCAAAAGAATATACTTATAAAAATATTGTACAAAAATAATATTCAATCTTAATATTCATTTCTAAAATATTTGTTTAATAAAACGTTCGTTACACATGCATCCCATATGTGTAACTCCACTGATTAATCATTTTGATTTAATAATCTATAGAAAGTACATGTTACCTATAGAACATTGTTATGCATAATATATAAAATGTTTTATTTGTAAAAAACAATTGCTATAAAAGCATGAGCAGTGGCTATGTTTCTTCCAACCAGATTATGGCAACGAACGTATTAATAAATTTGAAAATATCGCATTAATTCACCTGTGACGGAGAATGGGATTTAAAGTTTGGCGAGTATTTATGATGCGAATGCGTCGTAGACCATGCAGCATAATCGTCCCCATTCTCTTCTAAAATAACTGGCTCGTCGGGAGTCAACGAATGACCATATCTCGAACCAGTACTTTCTTCTAAAATATTTTCACTGCCATCATCCATAGAAAGAGAGGACCCAGCTGAATCAGTTGAGCATGCTCCTGAGGCTGGGCTAATCGGCATTGAGGAAACTGGTGGAGAATAAGACAGACCTCGTCCATACATAGAGTGAGGTCTGGGTACATGAGATATAAAATGAGAGCTTCTAGGATGACTCAAGACAACTGTGGTTGGATGACATTCACTCGTTGTCCGAGCTCTTGATGGCAAACTGTCGCATCTGTCACGTCCAGTGGTACCTGAAAATATATTCATTAGAATCATCCCTTGAAGATATGTTATTTTAATAACGAACAGTATAAAAAGCCAATATCATTGTCCCAGCACAGCAGCGGTTAGTTTATTCGCATATATCCAATTTATATATATATATAGTTTTATATGTTCATATATTGTTTATTGGTTAGTCATCTTAAAATATATATTTATATATGAGTCAAGCAATGGATGATGATGATAGTGAGGGGATACATGATATAACAATGCTCAATGAAATCAAACTGAAGATATGTACCAAATAATTCGCAGAAATATTCGACAGAATATTAGAGTCATGGCTCGATCGTTTACGAGCAGCAAGGAGAGGTTTTTTATCGAATCGAAAAGAGGTAAAAACGAAAAATCGTCTTCTTTGCGGAGAATCGTGCATCTCCTGACACATGCAAGCGGAAGCTTACATCTATGGCCTTTCATCGAAATTCGAGTCACAGGTAATACATCATAATCGTGGCTCAGTGTGTTCATCACGAGCGTCATATTGGATTGAGAACAAATAGTGAAGTAGTAGCAGAACAGTTGAAATATAAGAAAAGAAATAAATAAAGAAAAAGAAAAGGAGAGAAAGAAAGAGAAAGAAGAAAGAGAGAGAAATAGAGAAAGAGAAAGAGAAAGAGAGAGAAGAAGAAAGATATCTCTGACTGCTTTAACATATGACGAAACGAAAATACATACAGCGTAAAACAGATCTTTTGGATGATTGCGTTTGATTGATAATAACAGCAGCTAAGGGCAGCGACAGGGTTCTCTGATGGGATATTATTGCGGTTGTGGTTGTAGTGGTTGCGGTGGCGGTCGTTGTGATGGTGATGGTTGTCGTTGTAGTAGTTGTACTTGTTGTGACATGAGCGGATTGGGAATTATTGACGGAATGGGGATGACTTGCTACCGAATGACGACGTCTAGTAGCAGTGGCACAGTTGACATTAATCGAGGCAATCCCAGCAGTCCCAGCCCCGGTACCGGCAACGACTGCAAACCACACAGCTCTCACTGTCGCACAACTACCATTTTTTGCGTGCATTTCTTGTAAGTATCATCAGATACATCATACATAACTCGCCGTGCTGTTAAGCCTGATTTTTGGACGAACGTTCGAACGATCGGTTAACGAAATCAATGACAATGTTTCAAATGGTGTGTAAGTACTCTTTCATAGTGAAAATGCCGAATTCTGAAATCATATTCGCTTGGATACTTAGAGTTTCCTTATATAGATGAAATTGAATGTAACATAAAAATGATTAAGTCTCATTTATAGGATATACCTTCGCCTTTGTCGTTTGTGTATTTACATATATGTGCATTCAATAAACACCATATTGAAAATATCAGGTTTTAGTAATATTTGGTTTAGAAAATTAAACCAAAATTTAATTTTACCCAAGTGCACATGCTAGTTAGATCATTTAACTAAATTCCATAATATATAAATATAAGTATATATATATATATATATATATATATATATATATATGGAAGAATTACATACTTCAACTAGGTAATATATGAGTTTTCAAGAGACGAGTAGTTACGATATTAAATTGATATTTGATCCGTAGATTAGATTTGATAGAACAGCACGATTAATAGAAGATTGGTTTTCAAAATACAGGAAGAGATGATAAGAGCGGATAACTACGAGCATTGTTATAGAAAGAAAAACAGACTGTAAAGATGGATCAAATCTGAATCTCATACTCTACTCGAGTTTTTCGTGAATTCATATAAAACCTCGTAATTTCCCAAAACTACTAGTTTTATACTTAGCGTATACTAAAATTCTTTTTATATGCTTTCCCAAAAACGTCTAATTATTTCGGGTAAAATCTAGGGTTTCCACAATTTAACACTGACATATATAAATATATATCAGAAAAGTAGAAGTTATTTCATGTTCATCAAAATATCTCTATTGTTATATAAATAATTATCTATTTTTGTTTCTCAGACAAAGGCTTGACCGTTTTTACAATACCCTATATGTTACAACCCACATAGTTTCAAAATCGTACATAAGAATTTAATACAAGCAGAATGAAAATAAAAGAAAATATTTAAAAAATATCGTGCCACATTGTACGCGTTATCTTTTCTTTCTTAAAATTTGCAAATCCCGTAAAAAAAAGCATACAGCTACTGTGACAGAGAACAGACCCGTGAATGTATTGGAAGAAGTACTCTGAGATTGACTACACTGTGCGGGGGCAGAGGCAGTAGTGGTTTGTTCCTGCAACGGATCCACCTGTTCCTTGCACGTCCTTTGTTCCTCTGTAAAGCCCGCAACCCATTTGTGTTACTCTAAAGCTGAGTTCTTAAGAATATATATATATAGTGATTCAGCTTATATTTCATAATAAAGAATATAAAATTTGCACAGTTATGGTTTAATGCAAAGTAAGCGATGATATCCCAAAGGATACTTCATATTTGTATCTAGAAAAAATGCAATAAAGATCCTTAAAATGCACAAGCCTGCAAATGAAGAATCATCTGCAAAGTAGATAAGACATAGTGCGCCTTGAACCATTTAAAATATATATTTACATTGAGTAGAAGCATTTCTGATTGACAACTGACCACATTGAATAACCATAACTGACATTGTGAAATGAAAGACAAGTTACTTAAATGGTAATATATATGTATATCGGAAACTACTCTATTTACCTAGAGGCGAGAAGCTATGAAATTTTTGCCCTGTATGTCGTCGTTGGAGCACTGAGATGGGTTTACTTGCTTCATTTGCCGAGGAACTACGCATCCTTTGACGAGGTCCAACTTCATCTTTATAGGAATTGGAATTACTCATTGCATTTAATATTGCAGCATGCATGTTGTGCGCAATGTTACTGTCTTCAGCTTCCATCCAAAATTCACCACCTCCAGTTACTGCGGATCTACCAACTTCCATGTAAAAGATGCGATCCATATAACCACACCTCCTGATGCAGATTAACTATAAATTAAATTATTGATCTGATAAGACTTTAAAGAAATGTAAAAGACTGTTTAGTGTATTTATAATAACTTATTAAAATAAACTACTGAGTATATCTACTAAATATAATATAGAGATACTTACAGAAAATTCAATAGAATCGGAATTGTCTTTAGCTCCAATTTTGACTAAACTTAGAGTGCGATCAGTGAGACATAACCTATATGGTCCATTGATATTTTTTCGTTCACCAAGTCCTTTTTTCTGCATAGTAACTTGCCACACGTGCTCTGACAATATACATAATAAAATGAAAAAGAATTCTTGACATATATGTAATATGATATATATATAAATAATGACATATGATATATATATATAAATAGTGATACACTAATGTGACTACACATTGATTAGATACTTTATATAAAAATAATTATATCAAATATTATTTCAGACACAATTAAATATATGAATCATTATGTAATTAATAATTAAATATTTTAATCCAAATGAAATTAATAATAAAATAACTTAACTTAATATATGTGAAAGAGAGAGACAATATTATTTATAATTTCCACGTGTATGGATTGTAAACAGAACCTCAACTGTCATAAAAGCTAATCGTATCGTTACGATCATCTCGATAAAATAAATCGTTCGTATCGATATATTAATCAAAAGTATTATTTGAAGTGAATAATATGCAGCAGCATATATATATATTTATATATAATTTAAAGAAAGATTTTGGCGCTTTTTGTAACATGACACAATACAACCGCACGTAAAAGAGAATGTAGATGTTGAAAAACAAAAAAAGAAAAACAAAAAAAGAAAATGATACGACCAACACAATAAGGTAGAAAATAATAAATAGGAAACAAAAAGTAAAAAAAAAAATGAAATAAGGTATTGTTTTTTTTTTTACCGAACGTGGGGCGAGGCTGTTCACCTTCAGGTACATCACCGCTCTGTAGGAGGAGCATTTCTTTTAACCATTCATTCAGTTCGTTTTCATTATCGAGGATCAAACAAAAGCATTCGTCCTTGGTATACAACGCTATAACGTGTTTGTGCTTGGTGTCGACACGCTTGTTGATATTGAAGCAGCTGTGCAGTAGGATGCTGCGTTTAGGCAATTGCTTGCTTTCAAACTTCTTCTTAGTGTCATAATATTCCAAACAAGCGGAATATCCCGGTGCCTCGCCTCGCAAAACGAAATACTTCTTTTTCAAGGTTTTAAGCTTTTTCAGATGCCCGCACCGCACAATAGGCCCACAGGATGGGGACGCCAAACCTCTGTTGCCCGAAGACATTGCCTCGGCCACGATCGGAAAAGCCGTCCTTGCGAGAAACCAAAAAATTGCCGACGGGTTCTCCTGTCGCGCGTAAATATCGTTTTCTCGCTCACACATATATATACATACATACATACATGCATACACACACACGCACACACAATCTCTCTCTCTCTCTCTTTCCCTTCTCTCTTCTCTCTCTCTCTCTCTCTCTCTATTTCTTTTTCTCTCTCTCTCCCTCTTACATTTTACTTTCGAACGAACGTGTAGCTTTAACGTGCCGCGTATTCCGAGATTCGTAGCTCACGCGGAAGAAGTATGACATCGTGTCGTAGTGTGTGTTGTTCGCAAATAAAAGATGTGCACTTATTTCTTCTTGTAATTGTTTACGATATCAAGGGGAGCAGCAATATATTATCGAAAACAAATGAGAGAGAGAGAAAGCAAAAATGTGTTCCCACCCTAGTAGTAGTAGTACACACGCGTCAGGTGGAAATACTATTCTTCTTCTTCTTCGATTCTTCTACTTTAATAGCCACTAAGTAATCGTATAAGAAGAAGAAGAAGAAGACGACGTTGACGACGTTGATGACGACGACGACGACGACGTTGATGATGATGACGTTGTTCTCGTTGTTTCTCTTCGTGTTTATCTCCTTCCTTGAATTATCGTTTCGCGATTTAAACGTACTGATTGAAAGTATGAGGATCGAGAAGCAGCAAACCGTTCTCTCGAGCATGACGTGCGCGTTGTCGATATTATCGCGCGCGTCGATCGAGCTCGTGTCGCGCGTGATTTCTTTTCTCGCTTTCTCTCTCTCTCTCTTTCTTTCTTTCTTTCTTTCTTTCTTTCTTTCCTTCTTTCCTTCCTTCTTTCTCTTTCTCTTCGTTTAAAATCCCCACCAGCTTTCACCTCCTTCGTCAAACAACTTCGCACACTTTTCTCTTCGTAGTACGGTTTCAACACTTATTATTTTTCTCTACCACCCACTTGATACACTAAATGTATTTTCTTCGAAATAACTGTGAATCAGTGAAAACACATTTGGAAATATGAGTTTCTCTTTATTATCGATGCACCGTAAAGACGTATAGTAGAAAGCACGTGTCAATTGTAAATAAGCGAATGCACGCCGCACGGCAAGCCCGGTGCATGTGCACTCGCAACGCGCGTTAAGGGCGTTCCATCCAGTGCTCCCCCTTCCCTTCCAATCCCACCATTCCTTTTTAAAAACGTCTTCCGCAAAGTTTAGTTTTACGATCGAGACGACTCTGTTCGACAATACGGAAGAAAACAACACTTAATAATACCTTACTTTCTTCCACCCACCCTCTCTCTTACTCATGCAAGAGAGAGGTTAGGATACGATACGCCTTTAAACGTACGTATTTTAAATACGTCGTCAAAGTACACAAATCAACTAACTTATATATTTTCTTCCTCCCTTTCTTTTTCACACCACGATGTCAACAATGTCCACCTGTCAAACGACACATAGATTTTAATTTTAAACGATTAATTTCAAAGAATCTTCCACGCTATCTTGGAACGCAAGAGGTTAACAGGTCGACGACACTCTTCTTCTCTACGAAGTATTCACGCGCCGCCTACGGAAGGCCGTCGTCCTTTCTTTATTTCTTTCTTTCTTTCTTTCTTACTTTTCTTTTCTTCTTTCCTTTCTTTATTTCTATCTTTTTTCTTTCCTTGCTTTTTACACTTTCCTCTTTACTGTCTCTGCTCGTAAAGTGCAACCAAATGTAACTTTTTATCATAGGACTTCTCCTCTACACCTGTTTATCGCGCGAACGCACGATTTACTACGTGAGCCTTTGATCGCGCGCCATTCCTCTCTCTCTCTCTCTTTTTCTCTCTCTCCTTCCCTCTCTCTCGCTCTTTCTTTCGTGTCTACGTACAAGGGTGTAAAAGAGAAAGAAATAGAGAGAAAGAAAAACAGAAGGAAGGCTCAGTGTTGCATCGACGCGATGCACGCATACACATGCGCGCCAAGTTTACCGCGGTATACACGGAAAAGAGACAAATAGGAAGAGAAGAGATGCATTACGCATGCGCGTAACAGACAGATAGAGAGAGATAGAGATAGGGAGATAGAGAGAGAGAGAGAAAGAAAGAAAGAGAGAGAGAGAGAGTGAGAGAGAGAGAGAGCGAGAGAGAGAGAGTGAGAGAGAGAGAGAGCGAGAGAGAGAGAGAGAGAGGGAAGGAGGAAGAGAAAATGAAAGAGAACGAGAGAAAGAGAGAGAGAGATAGATAGATACAGAGAGTAAAGGAAAATGAATAAGAGAGGGAGAGATGACGCGAAAGCACACGCAAGTGGGTGGTTGAACCCCTCTTATCGTTGCCCGACTGCCTGACTGGCTGGCGTGTTACAAATGCAGCTCGCTCTCGTGCGAACAAATAGGCTACTGCCAAGGGCAGCACCGATATTCTTTCACGCGCAATACCGTACGTACGGTCGACGTCAAAACAAAACCGCCGTCACTACTGTCGTTGTTGTTGTTGTTTCCACCCTTGTTGTTGTCCTCGTGACATGTTAGAAGAAGTGGTCATCATCTGTTGTATTATTTCTTTTTTTTTTCTATTCACGTCTCTTCTCCCACTTATGTTTATTTTATTTTAATTTCGTTTTATTTTGTTCTTTTTTTTTGTTTCTAAGAACACGACTCTCTCGCACCACGTGAGACGATTTAACAATGAAGACAACAAATGTAACGTATCGCGATAACGGAGGGTTTTTTGCACGTTCGATAACGAAAAAGAAACAACGAAAAGGCGTCGTTGATGAATATACGCAGCAGATACACGTACCTCCCTCTTCCTTCTCTCCCTCTCCTTTTATCCTACTACCTACTACTAGGTAAGAATTTGTTTCTCCTCTTATTCCTCTTTTTCTCACCCTCTCTCTCTCTTTCTCTCTCTTTCTCTCTTCTCTTTCTTTCTCTCCCTCTCCCTCTATATTTCTCTTTTGCTCAACCCCCCACTACTTGGTACCTTTCCCTCGCACTCCGCGCAGTCTCGTGCACAACAGGCAAGAACACAAATATCGCGTCACTCAAAGCAGTCGTAACCCACGCTAATATCGTATCACCGAAGTACCATACGAATCGTGACACTGCAACAATATCCCTCGATGTAGCTACGAAATTACTATATATATATTTATGATATGTATATATATATATATATATATATATATATATATATGAGAAAGACAAATGAGATATTGTTGTCTTCCTCGTTGTCGATTGTTTTTCCCGAGCCGTAATGTTCTTGTTTACCAGGTACTCGTCGTCAACCGACACGCCTGAGAAAAGACGGTCTGCTCACTCGTATCCATCTTGTAAAGGTCATGTGTACAGCAAAGCTTCGCGCTGCTGTTGCTTGTAAACAAGATGTACGCAGGCGCCAGGGTGTTGAGTAGTGGTAGCGATGATGGTCGACAGCAACGATTACTCGAATACGCAGTACGACTGTCGTACTATCGATATACATACAAATAATATACATACACACACACACATACTATATATATACATATATATATAAATGCACTACCTATTTTATGCGTCCCCCCCTCTCCGATAATGCACAACAGTCCGTCCCGCCATGAATTTTGCACGACACGACACGACGCAATGTGTTCCGTGCCATCTCGTGATAGAATTATGCAATAAACATCACTGATACGAGCGATCTGCTTTCCTTGATTAGATGCAAAAATGTTTAAACTCTTTTATTTGATACAATATTTGTTTAATAACTATGACAAATCATTCTGAATAATATTTGTTTTCTATTATATTTTTATTATTCGTAAATTATATCGTATTTGCATACTATCACGATATATATATATATACGAATGAATAATATAAAATCAATATTAATTATTGTCATTAATAATTGTCAGCAATTGTATAATATAACAATAATATTCTATATCTTTATTATCTCTATACAATAGTTTTATTAAACATTATTGCTTTCTTCCATTATATATTCCTGCAAAAAGTTCACACGATTTTTTAAAGAAATATAAAGTGTTAAAAACTTTGAATATATTTTTTCTCAAAATTATCTCGTTTGGTAATACTACTTAAAAGAGAAACGCAAAACATTAACACACAAGTTGCTATAATAATTACTTATTATAAAAAAATAGTAATATAATATAATTATCATACAATAATATATAAAAATATATTTGTATATTCTTTAATTCTTATCTTTAGTCTGCTAGCTAGTTTTGTAAATTTTATCAAAAATATGTTTTATAATTTTATATAAAATAGATATAAAATCATTGTCGAGTTCTATTATTTCTAGATAATACTGTTTGTATCTATTGAAAAAGTGAAATACATTAATCGATTATCCATGAATTACAAATAAAAGAGTTTATTGCATAACTTTGCATCTGGTTCCATTTGGATACTTTGTCCAACAAGGAATGCAAGTTTATGAGCATATTGACACGGAGCAGGAACTTTTATGGTGCCAGGCCAATTGTAATATAAATGACAAAGTTTGTACGTAAAACGTTGCATGTGATCAGGTTTCATATTCGATCCATCGTAAGCAACAATATAATGCGTTGGTGTAACTGTACCAAAACATTGGCTTTGAGGTACAAGGAAAAAATCATAAAAATTCATTCTTGTTATACAAGAATCGACAACTGTTCCAGACGCAGGATTACTCAAATCTCCTTTCTGGAAATTTGGAAATAATTACAAAACATTCTAATTAGTCTCATACATCATGAAATTATTTTCATAATATTAATTCTTTATGTTTTGATACTCACATTTTCATAAAACAAACGAGTGTTAATTCGCTTTTGTACAATAATTACACTGAGTTGCGGTTTGTAATTAGGATCTATTCGCGTGAATGTTAACAACAATTGTTTAACTTCATAGTTAGTAATTACCTCAATTTGTCCATCACCAACACCATCGCGATAAACAATTATACGACTTGGATAATTTCCGTTACGCTGAAATAATGGTTTTCATGAAATAATCTTTTAACGTTACAAAAGTAAGGAAACATTATGTGTATGTATATGCAAAATATCGATTACTTTTTTATATTCATTGATAGCTGAAATAAAACAGATCTGTAACATATCCATTATTTCTTGATTCGATCTGTGTAAACAGATTTTACTGTGCCAGGATGTTAATAATTTATCCATACTAGCTACAAATCCAGCTACACTTAGTTGTCTTCCACTTCCTTGACCGGGATGACATACATCTATTCCACATACCATACATTTATCCTGTAAATTATTTTATTATTTATATGCATAATATTTTAAATATGTATATAAAAGATTCTGTATGTATACATACAAATGGAATATCCAATGCCCAAAGAGCACCGCCTAATTTACAATTCATTTGTAATATTATTTTTTGTGTCATATTTCTTAATTTATCGGGACGAGAAAGAGTCTTTGACATTATAACTTGCGATGGAATAGGTTTTTCAACACAACACAACCTATATCAAAATATTAAACGATTTAATTTTATATTGACATTAATAATAATATGTTAATAATAAAAATTTGTTTAAGTCGGTTTACTTTTTAACTGCAGAATATCGATCAGTACGATTGGTAGGAAAAACAATAACTACCATTTCCATATCATTATTAATGTTTTTATGGAGTTCACGACAATATGTTTCAGTTCTATCATTTAGTAAAGGAACTTCACGTGGTTTACTCATGTTTAAGCCTAATTGTGATGAAATATCAACTAGCATTTTAATGAATGCTGAAACATGTGGCGTATCTTTTTGATAATAAAATATTGTCCAGTTTTTCAAACTGGGCTATAATAATTTTTGTTTTTATTAATAAATTTGCAACAAATTATATCCTACTGAAATTTCGTAATAATCTTACTCACAGCACGTAAAACATGATTTTTCATAGTTTCATTATTCCAATTGGCATTTGGTTTTCCTTGAAATATTTTATTCTTACCAAAATATATACGTTCAGGTATTAGAGTACGTCCATTTAATTTAGTTAAATTTTCATCAAGTTCTAAGCCCCATGGAGATAGTATTTCACTTGCTACCTCACTTTTTTTAATTTTTTCTATAAAATTTCTTATTAAATCGCTACGATTGTTAGGACAAATATTCGTAATTGTGTGAAGATCTCTCATAATTCTATAATCTGATCTGATACTATTTGTTAATCCAGTTATATAACATAATTCTGGTACTAAAAGTGTCAGTTTATCTGATGCCTGAAACAAAATATTTTTTGTTGAATTATCTTATATTATCGTAAAAGAGCATTGAATATAAAGTATCTAATAAATGAAAAATATATGTACCTCTCCAGTTGATAATAATTCTGTGGAACGGTGTATTAAGAGTGGCTGGTCTTTGTTTTTAATCTCTATACTCCAATGATTTTTATAATAATCTATTATAGTCGTTTTCTCACCTTTTCTCTCAAATTCATACATTGGATTTTTTTCCCATGTTATGTCATCAATACGATAACATTTATTGTTATATCGAGTTAGAACACTAGTACCAATAATTTCACACATTATTTCATCTTTGTAATGCGTAGGATTTTTCTTATAAATTTTTATACTAAAAAATAAATGTGTATCTTTATATTATGTGAATATTACTATATATATATATATATATATGTAATTATGATCTTACATTAAATCATGAACTGTTTCCATACGCATAACTCGATGTTTTATATCAACGTAAAGTTTTAATCCTCCTTCATATTCATTAATAGATGTAATATAGCCAGGCCATACTTCTAATTGATGTTGTGGTACAGTATGAGCACGTGCAGGATTAAAATGTTGTCTACCAATACGAACTAAATTAAGAGCTCTCATAATGCGACCAAAAAGAATATTTAAAAATTGGATACTTTTACTCATGTTTGTATTCTTTTTAAAAATACATGTAAGAGTCACTAAAGACCCATCCCGTGGATGTTCGGAATTATAAACTACTTCCTAAAAGTATATTTATAATTGAAAATGTGTAAGTTTTTTAATAAACAAAAAAAGAAAAAAAAAAAGAAAATAAAACACTTTACCTCTACTGATAATTTCTCAGGCAAAAATAAAATAGAACCATCAAAACTCAAAGCTTTTCCAAGTTTCATTGCATGTTGATTTAAAAGTCTTCTTCTCAGAGCTATTGAATCAATATCAGGATTGAATTTAACTTCATATTGATATAATCCCCTACCTGGTTCTATTCTTAAATCGATGTAATTAGAGCATATATTTACCCTAAACATAAAATATAATTATTTTTAAAAGATAATTATTAGTATCTTTTATTATAATGTAAATTATTGAATGAGAGGTAAAAAAACATACAAATAACAAATCAAATCTTTAAAAGTACTTACATCGTTCCGCTTGTACCTTGACGGTTGATTACTTCTAATTTTTTATTTAATTCAGTACATGTTGAAGAAGTTTCATAGATAGAAAGTTGCGACAGTTTCCCTAATACTCCACAGTCATCATTAGAAGAAGATATTTGTTCATATACTTTTGCAGGTTGTCTTTGGATATTTTGCTGTATTTCCTTTGAAGGTTTTCTTATGCTAGTCTGTTGATCTGGCAAAAGAGGCTGTCCAATTGGTCTATACAAATATTATATTAATATATATGTATAATATGTTAATTTATAAAATAATTAGCTAAACAATGAAATAATTATACTGACCCGTTAAGGTATAAAAGAGAACATAGAATTATATACTTCAACTAAATAATAGAAGAATTTACGAATAGAAAGAGAGAATTGTTAAAGTATGAAATTGAGAAATTGATTTGAATAAAAGAACACTTACGCTAATTTTTTAAGACAACTAAAAGTTGCTCTTCCTTTACCCCCAGTTAAGGGGCACTCAAATAATACAGTTTTTTCTGCTGTACTTTCAATTTGTGTTAAAATTGACGATAAAGATTTTCCACGTCCCATACTAGGCAAAACAATATTCGATGCTTCTGACTGCAACAATGAAACTGGCTCTTGTTGATGCATAGTACTAACTGCACCAGATAAATTTGAAACTTTAGATTCATTTATTCCTATTTGTTTTATCTTTTGCAGAAATAGAGAAGTTCTGCCTATGCGACATTTACTCTGTTCATTATTATCTTCGGCCATTGTTTATTAATTGCAATTATCTAAAAAATATTTTCTTAAGATTAATTACAATATATAATATAATAATAATATATACAATGGTGGGTTGGTTGAAAAATTTTGAAACTATGTCGAAAAAAATAAAAATATGTTTGATAGAAAAATATCTAAATTGTTTTTATATTGGCCTCCAAAATTTTTCAACCCACCAATATAAAATCAAAATTTCATAATACTTTATAGATAATACAATATAAAATATCNAATTGTTTCTATATAAATTAAAAATCTTTTAATTTATATAATTAATAATACAAATTTTCTCAAATAACTAATTTCTACTTTCTCATATAACACAAAGCTTATAACGTGTAATATTGCGAACAATTTGAAAAAGGTTATAAATATGCACTTGTTTTCTGTAAAATTAATCAAAATTATATATTGATAAATATAATCATATAAATACTAAATTTGAATATTCATATATATATATCTTATAAAATAGGCAGAATTTTGAATGAAATTGTTTAACTTACCGCGTATTAACAAGTTTAAAAATAGATAAATCGTCCTTTCAATTGTAAATGAACTAGTCTTTAAATTCTCATAATACTATACAGTAGAAATGAAAAACTTTTAAGGATATTATATTACTTCATAATAAACCGCCTATTCGTTATATTTCTTATCGTTCGATCGTACTGCCATCTATAATTCTTTTCTTTTGTTTTCGAATTATGTATGCATGTATTAATTAACAATATTATATACAGTAACTTAAAAAAAAAAAAAGACACTTTATTTTATAATTATATATGTTAACTTAATTTTAACAGCACAGATTAAGATATTAAAAAATTAATTTTAAATAATTTTGATATGTAAAAGCTTTACATAGAAACTGTTTGTTTTTGGTCAAGCTTACTTTTATATATATACAAAAAAAATAAAACAAAAATTAATAAAAATATCATTGTTGAAAAACTCAACACTTTTAATAAATAAATAAATTAAAGAAAATTATTTGCGAGGAAACAAAAATTAATTATTACTTAATTTGAAAATCAAAAAACAAAAAAAAAGATTATATACTTAAGAAAATTTATGAGTCTTTGATATTTGTTATTCATTGTATTTAATAAGAAAGCTTTTACGCCTATGTGATGACGAAAGTATATGGTCGTCGTAAGAATAATCATATCATGATAAAATGATATACATAACGACTGCATAAGTTGATGTTTAGTTTAGATTAAAAAGTCAACATTTAAACAATCATAATGGCTACATATTTTGTTATAAAAAGAATTTCACGTTTATCTTCCTTGAGATGGCAAACATCAGTAAGATTATCATGTTAAAAATCTTTCTTTTATATGTTATTCATAAATATTATATATATTATATATTAAATATATAATAATAAAATCATATAATTTCTTTTTTTTTTTTCAGATGAAACACTATAGTAACATTGCTAATGTTGTAACTGAGCCACAATATCCTGGAATTAAAAATAATTTTACAAATCACCTAAAATTTATTAACATAGATAATTATGAATCTATTCCTATATATAGAATCTTAGATACAACTGGACAGTCACATTTTCTTGAAGAAAATAAGGTTTTCTAATTAATATGTATATTTATAAAAACCCTTATTCTTTTTTACAATTGCAAATCATAATAAGAAATATGTTTTCTATGTTAAAGTTGGATGATAAAACAATGATTAAAATTTATCGTGATATGGTAACTCTTACTATAATGGATAAAATTATGTACGAGTCACAACGACAAGGTCGTATATCTTTTTATATGACAAATACTGGAGAGGAAGCTGTTCAAATTGGTTCAGCTTCTGCGTTAACGTTACAAGATTTGATTTATGCACAATATCGGGAAGCAGGTAAGAATTTTAAAAAGCAGTTCTATTATAACACAGTTTTTAAAATATTTGTCTTATTTAAGTATTTTTACTTGGAATATAATATCGTTTCAAATTATAGGTGTATTACTTTGGCGTGGCTATCAAATCCCTAAATTTATGAATCAATGTTATGGGAATGTCGAAGATGAAGGAAAAGGAAAACAAATGCCAGTGCATTATGGATCGAAAGATTTAAATTTTATGACTATATCATCTCCGTTAACAACACAATTGCCACAAGGTTTTCTATTATATTCATTGAAATTATATTCATTTTGTAAATTCATATGATTAATATATTTTCTTATTTAAAATTATATATATAGCTGTAGGTGCAGCATATGCATATAAAAGGGAAAAAAGAAAATCATGTGTAATATGTTATTTCGGAGATGGTGCAGCCAGTGAAGGAGATGCTCATGCAGCTTTTAATTTTGCTGCTACTTTATCATGCCCAGTAATATTTTTCTGGTAAATTCTTAAATAATTATTCATTTAATTTCATTATAATTTCAATCGAAATTATATCAAATAATCAATATTTAATTAAGTCGGAACAATGGTTATGCTATATCAACACCTACGAATGAACAATATAAAGGAGATGGTATTGCAGCAAAAGGACCGAGTTATGGAATTGATACAATTCGAATAGATGGGAATGATGTACTTGCTGTACATTATGCGACAAAAGCTGCTCGTGATTTGTGCATAAATGAAGGAAAACCTGTTTTAATAGAAGCAATGACTTATCGGTATGAAAATAATATGGTTGAACACCATACTAATCATATTTCTCGAAATTATAATTAATCTAAAATATTTAATATTGTATTATCCATAGTGCTGGCCATCATAGTACATCCGATGATAGTACAGCATATAGAACCAATGAAGAAATTTCTCTTTGGAATAATACTACACCAATTCAAAGATTTAAACAATATATACAATCCTTAGGTCTTTGGAATCAAGAAAAAGAAGATGATATGCAAAAAATGATAAAGAAAGAAATTTTAGATGCTTTTTCTAAAGCAGAGAAAAAACCTAAACCTCATTGGAAAGAAATGTTCGCAGACACTTATTGTAACATGCCAGAACATATAAGGTATAATATATATATATATATATTATATAGTATATATTAAATAGAAATAATAAGGATTAATTTGTTATTATTCTGATAAATGTTTTTTTCTCTAAATTATGCTCGTTAATATTTTATATTTCAGAGACCAAATGCATTCCATGGAAGAACATCTTGCAATATATCAAGAACATTATCCATTGAAAAAATTTGATTTATAAATTATTTTTTAATTAGATAGTAAAATAAATATTATTTTGTTATTAATTATCATTTTTTGCAATAGTGTTGATAATAAAAAATTGATAACTGATAAACTATTATGCAGTAAAATAATTGTTATATTCACACACGTTTGTTAACAATGTCCCATATTATCTGTAACACATTAATTTTCATTGAAATTCCAGTATCATACTTTTGTAATGGTAATCAACGTAAAAAATATGTTTTGGGCTGTGGTTGGAATCTTTTCTTTGTGGTGCAGTAACAAACGTGTTAAGTATAAAAACATTCAAGTTTTTATATTAAATACAACAAATAATTTCGTATTCATAATTACTCTATTTTAATTTCTATTTATTATAATTAATATTATATAAGAGATTAACTGTAGAGAAAACTAATATCAATACAATTGAATTACCTCTATTATTTATTTGCATTATTATTATTTATTATATTATCAGCAATTTCTTTGTATTTTTCCAATCTAAATTCTTTCCTTGCTGCGCTAAGCAAAATATTGTGAAGTAAATTATGTTCATTTGGATAATTTTGTTCAACGCTTGGATATATATTTCCTGTTATTTGAAAAGTATATTATTATTATTATTATATCAAGAGAAAATCTTGTAATTTTTATAAAAATCTAAATAAAAAATATTATAATAAATTAACGTTACCTCTGAGTTCTAAAACAGCTCTTGGATATCTACTAGTAGGATACATGAACGGTGCTTTATGAAGTTTTGTATAAGAAACCGCATAGTCCTTGTACCTTGGTACGAGTACTTTAAAAAGTTTATGAACAAGTTGTTTCTCAAGAATCCAGAAATCTGCCAATTTCATTGTTGTTTCATGCTCCGGGCCATGACGAATAGCTTCTGATATTAACTGAATACAATAAATAAAATATTACTTTGACAAATTAACATAAAACTTATTTGTATTATTTATGCTTAATTTCTTTTTGTAGAACAAATGTTGAGTATGTTATTAAAAAAAGATAAGGAAAATAAAAATTACATATAAATGTGTAAATAATATCAAATACATACACGTTCAACATAACCTCTTGTTTCATCGGCTCGGCCATAATTTAATTCGATTCTTTCATATTTCACCAATGCTGTTAAAGTTTTTTGAATTTTTCGAATCCTTCCTTGCGGTCCATCTGAGCTTTTTAATTTACGTTTTGGTTTTACATTGTATTTTAATTTGGAAACTAAATTTTCGACATTAGCTTGATTCATGCTTCTACTCCTCTTGCAAGTTCGCAACAGACTGAAGTACACTACATAACGTCATAAATATTATAGTTAATGGTAAAAGTAATAAATTCAAACATTATTCAAAAAAATGATTAATAATAAAATTAACAAATTGTAATAAAATAAAATTTAATATGTCAGTTCAATTATATATGCAAATGAATTCATTAACTTATATCTACTGTTATAGTAATTATGAATAAAGTAAATCTATGAAAAGTATCTTTTTAAATATAAAAGTAATTTGTTTAAATTATTAATAAAATTCTTATTAAAAAGTTCTCGTAAATACCTTGTCCTTACTAAGAAAAATTTGTTTCCAGCACACAAGCAGCACATTCAAATCTTACACTAGTGTAATGTCATAATTTTATTTTTATTTAACATATTACAATAACATATACATTAAAAATAACAACGGTGCATCCTGACTCACTTCCTATGAATGAAGTATAGCTTATACCCATGATTGTAAATATTTATACATGAAAGTTTGATTTTCTGACGATATTGATCTGATGATATTAAGTGACGGTGCTTTGACACATTACATACTATCATTTAGAATTTATTTAATTATGCAAGACGAGTAAAAAATATGATAAAATATTTAAATTCTTCGGTCTATCGCTATGTATTAAAAATTACACCTGAAGTTAAAAGTTTTATACATTCATTATCATTCTACTAGTCCAAAAAAATGGATCATTAGATAGTCTTACATAATTTTCTAAATGTGTAACTAAACAAATGCATATTATTGGAATTTAGAGTTTAAGAATTGAAACCGTAAGATATACAGTTGATTTATAACTTGATCAATATACTCTGATGATATTGCGATTAATGATACTATTATGTTGATAAATAGTTGAATGCAGAAGTTAATGCACATTTATTTTAATGATAAATCATGTAATTATTTATCGTTGCACAGGAGGAGCCATTGGAAGACCAGAAGCACTAACATTAGAGATAGCAGAATTAGGTCCAAGTAACACCTGTTTTTGTTGAACGCGTTGAACTTCTTCCATTTGAGCACGCTCTACTTCGAAGAACACAGGTGCAAATAAAATAGCAGATGAACTAAACAAGAGCCATGTTGCCGAACATGAAAATGTATATAAACCTGAAAAGAAATAAAAACATTTCAAAGTTAAATCTAATTTTTAATTAGATCGATTAATAAATGATAGAAAAATTAATGTTAGATTTGTAACAAACCTTTGACACAAGTGCACATACAAGATCCAACATTATATCCAACTTTGCGAACATTTTCAGGAAACATTTCAGTAAGTCCTAATAACCTTTCTGAAAAGCTTTCATCCTAAATGAAATAAAATGATTAATAATGATTAATAGTTAAGGTATATATTGAAATCTTGTTTAATATAATAAAAAATACTATTTGTGTTATTGATATAAAATTATAATATAAAAGAAAAAAATAGAAAAAAGGAGAATAACAAATTAAATAAAAAGATATTAATTATTAATGGAAAATATTGAATGAGTGTAATCGAAATATTATAATAACCATATATGGGATAAATTTGTTCGATCATAGATATATCATAGATATATATTAGCAGAAAATAAATACCTCCTCGTCTTCTTCTTCATTAGGAAGAAGAGATTTTACTTCTGGAGAACGTACGTCGCTGCTACCCATACCGCTGTCCAGCTGATCTATTTCTTCGATTGAAGCCATATATACAGATGTATATGTAATTAGATATATAAATAATTAATAATATACTAATATGTTAAGTAAACGAGTTTACTTAATCTTGTTAACAGGGTTACGAATAATTCTCTCTCACCCAACTTCGACAAAGTACTACTATATAACTAAAAGCAACTCTCGGTCACGTTTCTAGTACTTACTGTACCTATTTTGATAGGAGAATATGCCGGTACAACGTGACTCAAGTTAAATCGCGCGTCATACAAATTTATTTTCGAACAGATAATATTTGATAAACAAAATATACATACGTATTTATTATGAAAATTATTTTCAAAAGATTTGTTGAAAAACTATTTTAATAATAAATAATTAGAAAATCGCAAACATACGATTTGTTCGTATAATGAATTTTTTATTTTACAAAATTCACTGAATTTAATGTCAAAAGAGAAACTCTTTAACATTAAATTTGATCAGAATTAGATTTGTTTTATTAGTAATATATATTCATGTTATTATTATATCGAAATTAATCGAATAAAGTTATTTTCATTTTAAAAACGAGCAGGATCGTAATATTTGAGAATTTAAGACATATTTTAAATGTACTAATATGTTCATATTTTATTAAGTGATATTAAAGAAAATACCAATCACTAACATTTCTCTCAAGATATTTAGCTATTGAACTGTTAAAAATAAGTTCATTGAATTAGCATTCTTAATCGTCATTGGTCATTAAAAGATCGAATGAAAAAATACATATATACATTTGTGTGTATTATTATACAAGAAATAATTTTTTAATTTTTATTTTCATTATATTTATATTTATATTTATATTAAATATTCTTAGATTTGTTTAAAAAATTCTCTAAATGTTAATTGTAAATCATGATAAGAAAAAAGGACTAAATATTTTTTTTAACAAGATGAATAATATTTGTATAAAGCATAGAAGAACAGCGCTAATAATGTGTTTATTTCTTTTTTATCTGAAATATTTAATTTTATAATTTTGTTCAATACAATATTTTAACATTGATACTGCTGCTATTTACATTTATTTGAATATAATAATATCTACACCATCTTTTTACGCGTAGAATCAATTAATTTGCTCTATGAAAAAATACATTCATTTATTATGTTAATGATAAAAAATTACTATATATTATGTTTGAAAAATATTGTTATTAAAAGACATAAAAAATTATCTGTACTTTTCTCTAAATATGAATCAAATAAACAGAATATGTTGCATGTTTATTTTAGAGGTAATAAGTGATGATTATATTTCCTTTTTTATAGGAAATTCTGCATATCACAATGTCAAATTTGGTACGTATGGTACCTAATATTTAAAGAATACATTTTGTACAATAAATCTATACATTGCTATCTACTTGTGATAATATGAGAATATCACAGCTTTTATACAAATGTTCTTAGTCATTGAGATCTAACTCGTGGTAAGATTTAGTAATATTTATATATATATAATGCAATATAATTTTGTTAATGATGTATAATAATTACTGTATATGCTTTTCAATAATACGGAATCCACGATTGTTATTAATATATGCAGTAATGCAATAATTGAATATAATTAAATTTATATGAAAAACAGTTTTTACAAATATTCATTTGCAGAAATATAACATTCAATACTGTTTTTAATGTTAATATTTTCTCCAAGTGTGTATATATAGAAGTAGATTTTAAAATATTCATTGTTTGAAAGCATACATCAACAAAAATAATCTTTACATATTTCTCCTTTTTATCTATCTTTGTTTTAATAGAGTTTAATTTTTTAAATTCTATTTCAATTCTTTGCTAATTATACGGAATTATATTATTAAAGCAAATAGAGTAATTCTAGATATTCTTTTTCTTTCTTTCCTTTCTTTCTACGTACTGTTTTCTTTGCAGATCCACAAATTTAAATACTATAAGTTCAGTTATTCAAATAATTTACTTCATCAAGCTTTAAAAAATCGCACAACTCTAACAACATACTGCTTACATATTGGGCATTCAGACATTCGTTTTCCACAATTAATACAACATGCCATGTGACCACATTCTAGAATTACACATTCAATCGGTGCATCCCAGCAAATTTTACAAATATCTTCTGTATCTATATTATCCATATCTATGTGAATATATTTGTATTAATTATTATTCACTTCAATGTTTATCATTAATATTATTTTCCATTGTAAATGTATTTTAAATATTACCTGCTCTAGCTTGATTATGTTCTTCCCATAATCTAGATGCTCTGTCCAATAATTCACACCTTTCAACACAACCTTTAAAGTCAACACGATTTGTTATTAAAAGAGTTTTTAATTGTTTCACACTTAAGTGTTCCAATTGTGATAATTCATTTATATCTGATAGCTTGACAAGACCAGACCACTGTTTCAACAAAATGGTTTTTAGTCTTAATATTAGATATAAATAAAAAAGAGATATGATATATATATGTATACATATATATATTTATATATTTCTAAAAATTAATAAAACATACCACAGGAATTTCTGTTAACATAGTCGATTGTTTTATATCTAATGTTTCTGAATCTTCATCTTGTTCAGTAATTAAAGGTTCTGGTCCATTATCTGGACTATAATCACTTGCTGATACTTCTTCTATTTCTATGTTATTAACTGTTACACATTCTGATTGGAATTCAGTGTGTTCTGTTGTACTTGTTTCCTCACTTATTACATTTGTATAATTTTCTAATTGTATTGGTGTATCAGGTAACGTAATATCTGCAGTACTTGTTTGACTATCAATAATAAATAAATAATTAATAATACATCAAGAATAATAATTCATTGTCATATGAATCTTTTCACTTTAAATTTGTGTTTTCAAAATATATAGATACATACGGTAATTCTTCTGTAACAGTATTCTGCATTATCGTAGAATTTCTTTCTTCTTCTAAATTATCTGCTGTACCATTTGCATATATCAATAGTAAGTTTACCAAGTCTTCTTTTTCTATGATGATGATGATGATGATGATGATAATGATGATTATAATATTATTAATAGATTTCAATATATACATATATATAATTGTTATTTATTACATACCAACGCATCCTTTAATAGATACTTTTTTTGCTAAAAGAAATTGGCGTAAATCCCTGGAACGCATTCGCATAATTTGACTGCGAATAAGCGGTCTTTGCGATAGCACACCACAATTCTCACAATTAAATGTTTTGTCAATACGTTTTATAAGACATTCTGAACAAAAATAACGTAGACAGCCTGTACATTGTTTCTAAAATATAAAAGTTGTAACAATTTGAGGTTTGGTATTACATATTCTGATAAGAAATGAATACTTAGAAATAAAACAAAACGAAAATATATGAAATAAAAAGATTGTTAGTGTTTACACAAAATTATATAATAACAAAACTATTAATTGTATCTTAATCAAAACGTTAATATTAATATATTACATTGTTTGTATATTTTTCTTGTTTTTTCGAGATAATAAATAATACTCACTCTACGTTTAAATAAATTAAATTTAGATTTGCATGCCTCGCAAGCCATTTTTATATGATATAATTGTCTAAAGTTTAGGTTTTTCGAAAATTGTCGGTTATGACATGAACAAGGTTGCTGTGTTGGCAAACGTATCACTAAATCTAGTGATTTCGATGTTATCTGGATTTGATGAAATTATTGACGATTGTCAACAAAATCGAACAATGATTTTATTGTTAATTATTAATCATCGAATAGAGATTGACGTTGATTGAATTTTTTTTGTTAATCTTACAAAATTATTCCATTCTAACGAAGACAAATGTTTTAATGGTGTTTCCTATAGCTATTACTAATAATAATATCGCACCTAGCGATATCTATCTCTTCTCTTCATATCTGTCTTCTTAAATGAACATGACAATGCGTCACATTGCTAATAAATTGTTAACATTATACAATAAACATTTATAATGATTATCTTGTTTTAATATAAATATATTATTTACACGATCAAGTATCAATTGGACGATATGAGCGTATTTTTTTGACTCCATGTTCACCCACTAAAACGTACATTTTGACACTGAGTGTGAGCTGGCCAACTTTTTGTTCTTCCTGTTTTATCTACCCTACCACAACCACACTTTGACGTCATATTATCATTGTTATTATCTATTTCTTTATTATTATATTAAATATTCATTAGTGTTTTGATCATACATTGTTAATTAATTCAATTATATATGTTGGTCGTTGTTGTAAACGTGTATTATTATATTTAAAATAACAAAATTAATAAGTATTTATACGCTTCTGTGTGATATTTAAAATATCGATTCTTTTTTTACTTCGATATATTAAGTATCGATCTTTTTATATCGATATTATTAAAACATCGATGCTAATTTGAAAAAAAAGATAAAGTAATACGAGTTTATTAAAGAAAAAGTTAAAATAAATATTAAATTTGTTAATATATATGCATAAATAAATAATTAACTAATTATAATGAATATTAGGAAAAGTGTGTAAGATTATCTGTGAAAGAAAAATAATGTCTGACGCCAATTATAATTAAATTAT
>NW_014569930.1:108451-109545 GCF_001313835.1 Polistes canadensis
TGATTTTTAAAAGAGTGGATGGATAATTGTTGCCCTTACATATATATATATATATAATATTTATATATGTATTATAGATATAACTAAATATTATTTCTCTAATACACGTTTATTAATTATTATTATATTTACTTTCATCGAATGTTATATACAAACATTCGTTATTTGGCAATTATTGAATAGTAATATTGTAATAGTTGAATAAAAAATTAAATAAATTATTGAACTTGAATTGACTATTCTTGGACACCGTAAAAATAAAAATTATATCTACTATAAACATTTACATAGTATAACAAATATTATCACGATCTACGTATAAATTAATTATCGATACAATATATATCGTATTTTATTATAAATATCTATCTATCTCTTATATATATATTATTACATAGATGGATGCATCGTATGTTTCGGATTTTGTTTTGGTATCCTTTCGACTACATCTTCCTCGACATCTCTCGAAATTTGATTCCATTTATCATCATTTTCTGTATCCTCGTTATCATGGACAGAATTTCTCCTATAACATGTTAACAAAATATATAAAAACGATATAAACAATAGGAAATTAATATTATTTTGATTAACATAATATATCCAATTATTATTGTTTTTTTACACGATAGATACGTATGTTTTTTGTTAAAAATAAAAATAAATTGGTTATAATATAAATATCGTAATATTATGGTGTACCTTTAAGTTCGTGCGTTTTTTTTTTAAATTAATATTTCCAAAGTAAATTTTACAAAAAAAAAAAAGAAAATCAAATTCATTATGCATTATAAAAAAGTAAAGTTTGAACAACACATTATAAACGCACGAATTTAATATAAAACGAATTATATTTAAAAATGAATATAATTAATAATGAAATTAATATGAGATCGTTAACTAACATGTATTTATTAATAGATGGAAGGAACAAAGATTTGGGACAATCTTTGAAATACGGCCAACACTCTCCATGTAATTTTCCTCTATTTTCGGCTTCGACGTATTCGTTGAGAATATTAGCGAATGGCGATTTGCTTGCCCTAATAAATAAATTAATAATAATTACGTTAAATTATATTAATGAACAATTG
>NW_014569931.1:0-1058 GCF_001313835.1 Polistes canadensis
GAAAGATCCGCACAATAGAAAATAGAAAAATATATATATAAATAATTTATATATTCAATTTTTGTTAATATCAATACGACGTGTAAATGACGATACGATAAGAATAACAAAAAAATCTGTAATAAATATGACAATAATGAAAATAAAAAAAAGTATAATCCGCCACCTGCTCCACCTCTAATCCCGAAGTTCCTACCGTTCATATAAACATGTTAAACATTCCTATTTTTTTTGATAATTAAATATTTTTTTGCTTCGAAAGATCCGCACTATAAAATTAGAAAAATATATATAAATATAATTTGTATATTTAATTTTTGTTTACATTAATACGACGTGTAAATGACGATACGATAAGAATAATAATAAAAAACTAATTTGTGTACTTATTTAAGCACTTAAGATGCTAAGTTATACTTCTTTAGCGTACCAAAACGAATATAACCTCAAAAATAATTTCAATTTTCCCGCGCATCGTAAATATCGACAACTTCGTGGTGTCGATTTTTCGATCGCATCTAACTTAACTCTCTCAAAACGCGCCAAAAGAAGTATAACTTCAAAAATCTGTGTTATAAATATGAAGACAACAATAATTAAAACAAAAAAAATTATAATCCCCCACCTCCCCCTCCTTTAATCCCAAAGTTCCTACCGTTCATAGAAACATGTTAAACATTCCTATTTTTTTTGATAATTAAATATTTTTTTGCTTCGAAAGATCCGCACAATAAAATTAGAAAAATATATATATATATAATTAATATATTTAATTATAATAAATAAAATAAAATTAAAATAAATAAAAAACTGATGCGTGTATTTATGTACGCACGTAAGAAGTTATATTTATTTAGCGTACCAAAACGAATATAATCTCAAAAATAATTTCAATTTTCCCGCGCATCGTAAATATCGACAACTTCGCGGTGTCGATTTTTCGATCGCATTTAACTTAACTTTCCAAAACGCGTGCCAAAAGAAGTATAACTTCAAAAATCTGTGTTATAAATATGAAGACAACAATAATTAAAACAAAAAAAAAGTATAATCCCCCA
>NW_014569931.1:2229-4281 GCF_001313835.1 Polistes canadensis
CTCCTCCTCCTCCTCTAATCCCAAAGTTCCTACCGTTCATATAAACATGATGCTGTCGCCAAAGATGTTGATACTGTGTCCATCGTGAGCTAGTACTGTCATCATGAATTGGTGGTAAAGGTGCATGAACCTGATGACCATGTGAAGTTGGTGGTAAAGATTGTTGCTGTTGTTGTTGTTGTTGAACTTGACTCTGTTGTTGTTGTTGTTGTTGAGATTGTGATTGTGATTGTGATTGAGATTGCGATTGAGATTGTGGTTGAGATTGTTGTTGTTGTTGTTGTTGATGAGCTGGAGCAACAACGATATGTGGATGAGGTTGATGGGGTGGTGGTGGTTGATGTTGTGTTTGTGGATGATGAGCTTGATGTAACACCCCTGTTGGTACCGGTGGAGGTGCCAATTGTTGATACTCCATAGCGCAACTCGTCATTCGTTTAATTCACTCGCACATTTATCAAAACAAAATTTCGATTTTTATTATTATAATTGTTCCTACGAATAGTTTTTTTTTATTTTTTTTTTATTTTATTCTAGGTATTGTTTATTTGTTTTGTTACCGATTTGATCGAAATTATACGACGAGTAATATAAATTTGATTTGGAAAACTGATTCTCTGTTTAAATCACTTGAATTAATAATAATAATAATCTCGTAATATTCACAGAATGATATTTGATTATGTAAAAATATAGAAAGTGAGAGATAGGGAAAGAAGAATGGTAATACACAATAGTAAGTTTTAGATTGAAAGTGGAGAACACTACCGAGGCTTCGTCCTTGAACTTCCTCTGATTGCTTTCGATCGATACACACGCACATCTACAATAAATTTTATCTACATATATACATATATATATATGCATATAATTAATAAAATTTGTATAGAATACACGCGAACACTATACTTCCCACTCTCTCTCTCTCTCTCTTTCTTTCTTTTACCAAAAGTTTTCTTATTTCTTTAGTCAACAAAATATGTTAAATGTTCCAAGTATAAATCTTGTTTTTTTTTTTTTTATTTAAAAAACAATCGTTCAAACTACGAAAATAAAAATCAATTATAAATCGAATAATAAGATAAATTGTTGAAATAATTGTTCCGAATAATAAAACTGGTGAATAAAAAAAAAAAAAAAGGGTAGTTTAAGATACGAGATGATGTGATAGGAGTATATAACAAACAAAAATCCCGTGTTAGTAGTATACCGCGAATAGTATACTGATCGAAAGTGAGAACGAAGAAAGATAGAGACCCGAGACGCGAAACGACGCGCTCGGTTCGACGGTCGTCGACAAACTGGAAAGGAGCGGGGAATCCTCTTGGCAGTAGTCACACGGCTGCTAGAGTAGTAGGGTGATTTCCTTATTCGTGTCGAGTAGTTTAGTTTGTTCATAGACAACCATCATAGTACATATACATAAAAACAAAATAATGAATTCGAATGATATTAAAAGGATATCATTTTTAACATTTTTTTTTTAAATGATTTAATAATTATTATATTATTATTTGTGTCGAGTAGTTTTATTTTTCATAGACACCATAGAACGAATATATATATAGAACAAAATAACTAATTCGATTGAAATTAAAAAGGATATCATTTTTAAGATTTTTTTTAAATATTCAGTATAATAATTATATTATTATTTGTGTCGAGTAGTTTTGTTTGTTCATAGACAACATCATAGTACGAATATATATGGAACAAAATAACTAATTCGAACAGAATTAAAAAGGATATCATTTATAAGATTTTTTTTTTAAATGATTTAATAATCACTATATTATTATTTGTGTCGAGTAGTTCAGTTTGTTCATAGACAACCATCATAGTACATATATATAGAACAAAATAACTAATTTGAATGATATTAAAAAGGATATCATTTTTAACATTTTTTTTTTAAATGATTTAATAATTAATATATAATTATTTGTGTCGATTAGTTTAATTTTTCATAGACACCATAGTACGAATATATATAGAACAAAATAACTAATTTGAATGATATTAAAAAGGATATCATTTTTTACATTTTTTTTT
>NW_014569931.1:5462-8384 GCF_001313835.1 Polistes canadensis
ATAACAAATTCAAACGTAATTAAAAAGAATATTATTTTTAAGATTTTTTCTAAATGTTTAGCATTACAATTATATAATTAAATAGTTTTTCGAGTAATGTAATTTGTTCATAAACACAATGTAACAAATATTGAAAAAAAATCAGAAATTAGAAAAATAGAATTAAAGGTTCTGCATTCTTATTAATATCATAATAACTAACTGATTTAATGAATAATTATTCTTATCGTCTAATTGTTCATAGATAACATCATAGAACGAATACACTTAACAAAATAACTAATTCGAACTAAATTAAAAGGATATAATCTTAATGGTTCTTCTTAAACACGATTAGTATAATAATTATATAATTATTCCAGTATAGAGTAGTTTGTTCATAAACACAACATAACGAATATTGAAAAAAAAAAAAGAAATAAGAAATTAGAAGAACAGCATTATAATTTTTACATAATTATTAATATCATAATAACTAATTGATTACATGAATTCGTGTCGTCTAATTGTTCATAGATAACATCACAACGAGTATCGAAAAAAAAATGAAAAAAGAAAAATAAATCAAAAGACACCGAAACCAAAAAGAAATATCGTTATAAAGATTTTTCATATATATATATATTAATATAATAATAATTAATTAATTACATAAACTAATTATTTTTATCGTCTAATTGTTCATAGATAACATCACAACGAATATCGAAGAAAATTAAATCAAAAGACACCGAAACCAAAAAAAGAATATCGTTATAAAGATTTTCCATAATTATTAATATAATATAATAAACAATTAATTATATAAACAATACTAGAAACGTGTCAATTTCACACACTTATCTAGAGACACGTGTTATACACGCATACACATGTCTCATGTATGTTTAATTATTTTGTTCTCAACAAAAAGATAGCAAGAGAATGAAAAAGATAGAAATAATAAAAAAATAATAATAAGAATAATAAAAAAAAATGGCGGGGTGCAAAAGTTGCACGCTTTTGCCGCTGTCTTTTAACGCATGTCAAAATTGGCGCTGATTGGAATCAATTTATCCGACGTGTGCACTGATTGGACGAACTAATGCCGGAAGCGGAGCTCCCATTGGTCGAATTAAAACAATCCCGAAAAAAGACACAAACGAAACCTAACCTCTCTTTCTTTCATTCTTTCTTTCTATTTTCTCTTTCAAATCCATAAATGGGGGATGAAGAACTCGAGCCCTGTATATATATCTTGTTTGTCCTTTTCTTTCTTTCTTTTATCATATTGCAAAGAGAAACATGAAAAATAATAAATAAATATATAATCAACGAACAAAAAAAAAAGAGAAATAGAAGAAACGAACTTATAAACGGTTTACTACTTATCTAGGAACCGTAACCGTGTCGTTGTTGTATTGTGTTGTTGTTCGATATTTGATACTGAAATAGTTTTTACTATATTACTATCATAATTTATACATTATCTCACTCTTACTCTCTCTTTATTTCGTATGCATTGTACATATGTGTGTATTCATGTATTTTTATCTCTTTCTTTTTCTTTTTATGGATAAGTGTATACAAGATTTGTATCTTTCTCTCTCTATTTGTATATATATATATAATATATACATACATGTGTATATAAGTATTATATTTTCTTTTTATATGATAATATATGTGTATACAAGTATATTTGTATCTCTCTCTCTCTCTCTCTCTCTCTATTGGTATATATGTAACACAAGAAGTATATATCTATGCATAATATATCCCCACCACTCCGGTGCTATTTCCCGCCCCCACCCCCCACCACTCGTTACTCCCACTTCTCTCTAATCCTCCTACTACTCGGCTAATCGCACAACCAACCACCACTCTAAGCCACCACCTTTTTTCCCCCACCCTCTCTCCATCACTATCTCTCTCACACACACACACACACACTCTACACTTCTACTTCTACACTTTTATTTTCTTTTCTTTACACACACATACACACATACAATACTCAGGAACGTATCTATCTCCCAATAGCCTTTACTACTTTTTTTTTCTTATTTTCTATTCTTTTTTTTTTTTGTTGCTTATTCACCGTGCTTCAACTTTTCCCCACTTCTCCCCTCTTAGAACTTTGCATTTGTTTCTCGCTTGCTCTTCCATTGCTCATTTCCCTTACCCCCCTCCACCCCCAGCAGCAAACCCCTTTCTATCGCTATATCTATCTTTCTTTCTCTTTCTTTCTTTCTTTCTTTCTTTCGTTTTATTCGTATCTAATACGGTCGAACGAACACGAGTGATCGGATATACGATTCCGTCGACGCGAATCAGCTTCCGCGTTCGCGAGAAGGTGGACACATTACCTTTCTCTCATTCTCTCTTTCTCACTCTTTCTTTCTCTTTCTCTTTCTCTTTCTGTTTCTGTTTCTCTTTCTATCTTATATCAGTGTTTTACTCTCTCTTTTTCACTCTCTATTTCAATCTCTTACTGTCTCACTCTCTCTTTCTATTCTTTTTGTTTTTCTTTTTATATTTTCTTCTCTTTTATCTCTCTTTACGATTTATTATTATTATTTAAATACGCATATTTATGTAGTTGTTTTTTCCTACTTCTTTCTTTTTTTTTTTTTTTATATTCTTAAATGTACCACGCGTGTTCAAATGATACACGCCTTTTTGTAATATGTAAAGAGTAAAAAAAAGATTGTCTACGTTATTAATTTCTGTATAAATGAAAATATTTGTTATTCGCTATATATAACTATAACAATTGGGTAAAATTTTTATTTTATATTAAGATGTATTGTTATATGGTTTGTTTATATGTGAAAATAAAATGTGTTGCGATGGAAATGCGTGAACATTGAAAATTGTCTATATTAGTATTTTATATTACAATTTTTCTTGTTTTATATATAAAAATTTGTTGTTTTATAT
>NW_014569931.1:8746-9688 GCF_001313835.1 Polistes canadensis
ATTTTATATTAAAATATATGTTTTGCAATATGTAAAAATAAAATGCGATGGAAACGCACGAAATGTCTACATTATTTATTTTTAAATAAAACAAAATGTTCTTTATCCACTATACACCAATTGGATGAAATCTCATTTTATATTAAAATATATGCTTTTTTTTTTCTTTCCTTTTTAAACCAGTTTGACCGTTCACGGTAGAAAAATGTGGGTATACATGAAGTATATGTAAGTTTAGTATTAATGATTACTTTTCCTTTTCACTTTGAATAAGTTAACTCTTGTTCCCTCTACCTCCCCCCAATCCCCTCCCCCCTCCCCCTTACCCGTATTTTCTTTTTTAATGCTAAACGTACCACGCGCTGTCAAATGACTCGCGTTTTGTAATTTGTACAAAAAATACGCTGAAAATATATAAAAAGGTACATTATTTATTTTGATAAATAAAAAGAAAGTATTTTATTCGTTATACACTAATTAGCTTAAATTTCATTCCGTATTAAGGTATATACTTTTATTTTTTTATAACGATAGGAATATATAGGTGTATATGAAGTATCACACACATACACACAGAGTAGATTTAATGATAAATTTTATTCATAGATAAATGTATTATTTCCCCGAATCTTCTAATTAACTTCTCGAAAAAATACTTAATTAATAATTATATATTTAGAGATTTGATTATTTTATTTAAAATTGTTTTAACGATTAAAATATGTTTGATTTAATGAAATAAAAAAATTACAATAAATTTCTTTTCTTTCTCTCTGAATAATTTCTAATAAATTGAGATTTTCTTGTTTTCTTTACTGTATAATTATAATGAGATTATTATTATATTATGATTTGAAATTTTAAATAATGTTTATAAATATTTTTGTGTGGAAATATTAATTTCTTATATATACATACGGATTGTTTATTTTGAAAATGATG
>NW_014569931.1:10923-13791 GCF_001313835.1 Polistes canadensis
TAGAACAAAACATTAACATTTAAAAAAATATTAAATATACTAACTAGTTATAAATAAAAAGTTTACATTAAATTAATCACAAATTATATATCTCATTTAAAAGAAAAAAATGAACTCACAACACTTACTTATTTTCTTTTTTGCTATACAATTTCTTTTATTTGCCAATTTTGATTAGAAAAAAACATTAACATTTAAAAAAATATTAAATATACTAACTAGTTATAAATAAAAAGTATACATTAAATTATGTGATATTTCATTTAAAAGAAAAAAAATGAACTCATTTAGATTGATCTAATGCATTATGTATAGTTGCATAGGTGGAACGAAGACAAAAGAAGAATAAGAAGAAGAAGAGAAAAGAAAAAAAAAAAGAAAAGAAAAGAAACATTTGACTCTACGCACGTCCTCGTTTTCGAGCACGGATCGACCTACTTTTCGATACCTGGCTATCGATTGTGGTTTTATAATCCGTGAAATTAACGTTAACTCTATTTTAAATGTAAAAATCTGAATAATTGATCAATGATTAAAAAGCGAAAGTGAAATCGTTAGACAAGTTTTGCTATATACGAGGTTAAGATTAAAATATCTTTTGAGATAACGGTGAACCGAACAACCATAAGATTTATTATTTTCTTGTTTAAATGTGAGTGAAAATGTTTCATTCTTGTTTTCGTTTGCCGATTCATTTTTTTTTACGAAATATTTCAATATTCAATGATACTTTCTCTTTTTCACTCTTTCTCCGCGAAATTCTAATAAATAAAATAAACTTTTGAAAATAAAAATTAGAAATTTCGATTGATTTAACGTATCGTCATTTTAATTTTTTTATTATTGTTATTATTGTTATTATTGAATTAATAATTAGATGTTAATATATATTTTATTTTAACGACTTTCTCTTCAAATTCGTGATAATAAATTAACATTTATAAATTATTTATTATATCCTAATTTTTGGATGTGAACAAAATACTCGAGTTAGATTTTTTTTCTTATTTTACTTTTTTATTTCTTTTTTTTTTTTTTTTCTAGTCTAATTCACCTAGACGAAGAATTCTATAGAACTTTCTCTAAAATTCTAGCAATCGCGCGTATAAGAAACATTTGCCGCATATTTACGAATCACGAATTATTTACTATTATGTCGCGTTTGATAAGTTCTTTTTTTTTTTGTCCGATAAGTAATGTTGAATTATTCAATTTAAAACAAAACTAGTATTATATATACACACGTGAAGATATAATAATCCTAAATTCCGATATTATATAATACGTATAATTATTAAATATTATCTAAAATATTTCTATGAGCTGATATAATATTCGACAGAAAATAAATTGAGTTGGTTGAAAAGTAAAATGACACTAGTAACAATAAATTAAAATATTTTTGCAATTATAAAAAATTAAAAAAAAAAGATATGTTACTCGTATCTCATTTTTGTTTTTTAAAATCACTCAATTATTTTTCAATTACTAAAATTTTGATATATAAAAATTCAGAAAGTTATTTAATAAATGTAGTACTTAAAAATAAAGTAATATTTAAAAAAAGAATATTACTATATTATTACACGCACACATAAACACACACAACACACACACAAATAATAATAATCTATAAAATATGATAAATATTAATTGAATGATATTAATTATATGACATATATTCAATTACTAAAATCTTGATAAAAATTTATAGTTATTTAATAAATGTAGTACTTAAAAATGATATAATATTAAAAAAAAGAATATTACTCAATTATTACACACACACCCATATACAACGAATGATAATGTATAAAATATGATAAATATTAATTGAATGATATTAATTATATGACATATATTCAATTACTAAAATCTTGATAAAAATTCATGAAGTTATTTAATAAAGATAGCATTTAAAAATGAAATAACATTTAAAAAAAAAAATTACTCATTTATTATACACACATACACAAACACACACATCCATATACAACTAATAATAATGTATAAAATATGATAAATATTAATTAAATGATATCAATTATGACATATATTCAGTTACTAAAATCTTGATAAAAATTCATGAAATTACTAAGTAAAGAAGGTACCTAAAAATGAAGATAATATCTCTCTCTCTCTCTCTCTCTCTCTCTCTCTCTCTCTCTCACTCTTTTTGTCTCTCTCTTTCGCGAAAGCCCAAAATGGTCCAAAACCGGTCCAGTACCGTATACGGGATACCACTCTCGTGAATGCGGAAACTGTTCGAAGTCGGAGCACACAGCAAAATCTCCGAAAGAATTTCTTTATCCTTTTCTTACTTTTTTTTGTCTTCTTCTTCTTCTTCTTCTTCTTCCTTTTTCCTCATCCCTATCCTTTTTTCTCTCTCTCTCTCTTTCTTTTTTTATTTTTTTTTTAATCTATTTTTAATCCTTACTCCGACGTAGTTTCGGTTCTTTGAAATAATATATACTCACAAATAAAATCCTATTATTATATTTTATTTCTTCTTCACAAATAACAAATATAACAAACAAATGCAAAATTAAGCAAAATTCCAATTTATTTTCTATAAAATTCGGTTTTACGTAATAATAATGATTGGTAATAATAAATAAATAAAATATTCGAGTGATATTAGATCGATTAATCGAAGATTACAAAATTATTATTAAAAATATTTTAACGATTATACATTGAATATTTATGCAATAATTGTAAAAATTGAAAGGAACATCGATAATGAATTTTTTAAACATCATAGGTTTAAGTTTAAATTGTACTATTCAATATTTATAATTTTTTAATTATAACACGTTAAACATATTTTATTATAAAAGAAAAAAAAAAAAAGGAAAAAATAACATT
>NW_014569931.1:15126-16869 GCF_001313835.1 Polistes canadensis
TAAAACTCATTTCAAAATAATATTTAATAAAAATTAAACTTGAATATATATAAATGAATGATTTGTCTCGTATATATATATATATTATCATTATTAATCATTATTAATTATTCTTTGAACGTTCATAAAAGATATTCTAAATTGCGTTAAAATGGACTCTCGTAGTAAGGACGAGACTTCTCGTATTCGTTGAAGAGATGTGAACGCGTGCAAAAGGCAGTTCGTTTGGTTTCTACGTAGGCAAAGGTTAAGCAAGAAACGGTGACGTCGATGTACGAAAGGAGAGGATCGAGCAACCTGTTGATCCCTGTACTCCCTTTCACTCCTGCTCTCTATCCTTTCATATATAATTTCATATATAAAACGTTTTTTACGAGATACATCATTCAATATAAAGTATTATCTTTTTTCAACCCAAAATTATTATTTTTATTGTCGATATTATTTTCGACGTTTTAACATTCTTTTATATTTCTTTATTTAAAATATTAACCTAATTCTGTTTTTATATGATATAAACGTTTCCAAAAATTCGTGTAAAAAAATCTATATATATACAGGGTGTTCCATATAATTCTAATCATGACTTTTCAAGTACTTGCGATAACCTGACAAAAAAATTAACAAAATTTAAACAGAAGTTCATCTGTTTTTGATTGATTATACATTACATTTTATACAAGTTAATATTAAACTGCGATATTTGCTCCCGTGAGAATATAATTTTAATATTTTTTATATTTATAGCAAACGGATTTTCATGATTTTTATATTAAATTAAAGTACACTCTTTTTTCTACGCGCAAAATACATTATCGAGTTGTAAATCGATTTGCAAATGTTTAGAAAATGTCAGAGAATACAATGCTGTAAATTGTACCAACTTTGCCATTTGTTTAAAAAGTTCGGTAAATATTTTTTATACTAAAAGTAGATAGATTTTAATGAAACATATATTAAATTAAAGTACACTCTTTTGTCTACGCGTAGAATACCATGTCGAGTTATAAGTTTAGCATGTAAACTTCAAAAAATGTCTGTGAATCCAATGCTGTAAATTGAGCATCTTTGCCATTTCTTTGAAAAGTTTTGGTAAATATTTTTTATACTAAAAGTGAATAGATTTTAATGAAACATATATTAAATTAAAGTACATTTATTTGTCTACACGTAGAATACCATATCGAGTTATAAATCAATCTGAAAATGTTCATAAAATGGCAAAGAATGCGATGCTGCAAATTTTTCCAACTTTGCCATTTCTTTGAAAAGTTTCAGCAAATATTTTTTATACTTTCTGCAAATGGATTTTATTGATTTTTATATTAAATTAAAGTGCATTCTTTTAGCTACACGTAGAGTACAAATTTGACTTATAAATAAATCTGCAAAGGTTCATAAAATGGCAAAGAAAAATTTGCGGATTAGTCATTGTTCACATTGCCTAAAACCAGGCATTGTTAACATTACCGGCCTAGGTTCCAAACCTCTCCCGGCAATGTTAACAATGCCTGGTCGTAGGCAATGTGAACAATGCCTTGTCCGCGAACTTTTCTTTGCCATTTTTTGAACGTTTGCAGATTTATTTATAACTCAAATTTGTACTCTACGTGTAGATAAAAGAGTGTACTTTAATTTAATATAAGATTCATTAAAATCTATTCATTTTTAGTATAAAAAATATTCACCGAAACTTTTCAAAGAATTGGCAAAGTTGAAAAAAATTTACAGCATTGCTTTCTC
>NW_014569931.1:18159-19796 GCF_001313835.1 Polistes canadensis
ATTCTACGCGTAGACAAAAAAGTGTACTTTAATTTAATGTAAAAATCATTAAAATCTATTCACTGCTAGTATAAAAAATATTTACCGAAACTTTTCAAAGAAATTGCAAAGGTGTACAATTTACAGCATTGTATTCTCGGACATTTTATGAACCTTTACAGATCGATTTATAACTCGATAATATATTCTACGTGTAGACAAAAGAGTGTACTTTAATTTAATATAAAAATCATGAGAATCCGCACCTGCTATAAGTATAAAAAATATTAAAAGTATATTTTTTTGTTTATGTTCGTTAAAATAAATCGATGCTAGATAATCGATAAAATTATTATTTAGACAACAACAACAACAACAACAACAAAATAATAATAATAATCATATTAAGAATAATAGTTATTTATTAATGACAATACTCTTGTAACTCAATCGACCGGTTAAAATTAAAATAGACCGGTTGAAAGAAGGAAATAAAGAAATAAAGAAAGAATGAGAGAAACGAGACCAAAAAAAACTTGTCGTCTAACGGTGCAATGTGCGAGTATGCGAGTTAAAAACCCAAAAAAAAAATATATATATATATATATATATATTGGAGATCGTATAGTTGGTTGGGGAGAGGGTTGTGGGTGGGGGGTAGGAGGAGGGCGGTAGGGAACGAGGTTTGCAAAGTAGGAAAGACCGGAATTCTTTCTAACGCGAGTAACGATGAGGTCGAGGCAAAAGAAAGTGGTCCTATTTTGGTTTTCTGTTCCGCTTTTTCGCGTTCGAACTTATATTCGAAATGTTAAATACGCGAACATGGGTAAATGAATTTTATATTATTGATTAAATATAATAATAWTTATTTGTCAAGACGTTTATATATTATCGATTGGAATTTATATATTCGAGAACAAAATTTTTAATATTTTTGTAAAATAAGTATTAAAAAAATCGAACTTATATTCGAAGTGTTAAATGCGCGTACGCGCCTATAAATAAATTTTATATATTTTCGATTAAATATAATAATAATTATTTGTCAAGACGTTTATATATTAACGATTGGAATTTATAAATTCGAGAATAAAATTTTTAATATTTTTGTAAAATAAGTATGAAAAAAATCGAACTTACATTCGAAATGTTAAGTGCGCGAACATGGGTAAATGAATTTTATATTATTGATTAAATATAATAATATTTATTTGTGAAGACGTTTATATATTACCGATTGGAATTTATATATTCAAGAATAAAATTTCTAATATTTTTGTAAAATAAGTATTAAAAAAATCGAACTTATATTCGAAATGTTAAACACGCGAACAATGGTAAATGAATTTTATATTATCGATTAAATATAATAATATTTATTTGTCAAGACTTTTATATATTAACGATTGGAATTTATATATTGGAGAACAAAATTTTTGTAAGATAAGTATTAAAAAAATCGAACTTATATTCGAAATGTTAAATACGCAAATGTAGGTAAATGAATTTTATAATATCGATTAAATATAATAATATTTATTTGTCAAGACGTTTATATATTATCGATTGGAATTTATATATTGGAGAACAAAATTTATAATATTTTTGTAAAATAAGTATTAAAAAAATCGAACTTATATTCGAAATGTTAAATACGC
>NW_014569931.1:21950-23354 GCF_001313835.1 Polistes canadensis
AAAAATTAATAAATAATAATACATTTAATTTGTATATTAATTAATATATCTCAATCAATGTAATACCTATCGATCATTTGATATTACATTTTAAGAAAAAAAACAAAAAAAAAAATATATAGATTATTTATTTGTCAAAAAGAATGAGAAAAATCTTTTCAAACTATTGACTCGTTTGAAGAAATAAAACGGAGATTTGATATAAGAATTGTATGATAGTAAAAGTTAAATGATCGTGAGAGATAGAAATAGAAACTAATTGAAAAAAAGGAAAAGAAAAGAAGAAAAAGTGAGAGAAAAAAAATAAAAGGAAAAAATAAGGAAAAGGAGAAGGCGAATGTAGCCAAACGTTTCTGTTGTAATCGTTTTAAACGAAGGTAAAAAAAAAAATGAAAAAGGAAAAGAAAGAAAGAAAAAAAAAAAAAAAGGAGGGCCAACATTTCACCGCAAGGAGAAAGTTAGCTGCCGAAAGTGGTTTGGCCTGGTCCTGACCAAAAAAGAGAAAAGCAATAATGTTGTTTCTCCGGGTGTACTTTTATCACCGTAAATGCGTTTCTTCTTCTTCTTATTCTTCTTATTTCTATACTGGGTTACAATTCGGAAATCATTTCTTTTTGTTGTAAAATTAAAATTGTTACTTTTCTCCTTTTTTATTGCGTTACAACAATAATCTTTTTTGTTGTTATTGTTTTTATATAAAATTCATTCCGTTTTGATGATAAAATATTTTTTAATGCAATGAAATTGCATTGCGTTGTTGTTGTGGTTGTTGTTGTTGTTGTTTTAAATATATACAAATTTTGTTTAGAATTATTTTTTTTAGAAATGAATATTTGATCGTTAGTTACAATTAAAGTGATATATATATATAATAGTTTAATAAATATTTGTTGTTTGTATCGTCTTTCGAATAATTGTTTAAGGAGTTCGAGTGAGATTAAAAATTTAATTTTAATTGAAAATAATAAGGATTCAAAATAATGATTATTATATCATAATATTTTACTTCAAGTAAGAATACTAAAGAGTATATAATAATAATATAAATGTTCATATGTAATTGAAAGAGAAATATTATCTTTGATAATGCTTACAATTGTATTATTAATATTAAAAATAATAAATGTATGTATTATATTACAAAATAATAAGGATTCAATAATGATTTTTATCATTATATTTTACTTCAAGTAAAAAAAATAATAAAGAATATATAATAATAATATACATATTTAAATGAAATGGAAAGAAAAATAGTATCTTTGATAATACAACATAAATATATCATTAATATTAAAAAAAAATAAAAAAAATGTGAGATAAATATAAGTAAAATAATGATAAGACATTGTAAAAAACTTTATAAGTTGTGCAATAAAAACCTGATTATATATTAACAAAAAT
>NW_014569931.1:24439-26136 GCF_001313835.1 Polistes canadensis
AATAATGATTTTTATCATTATAATTTACTTCAAGTAAAAAAAAAAATAATAAAGAGTATAATAATAATATACATATTTGAATTAAATTAAATGAAAAATAATATCTTTGATAATACAACACAAATGTATTAATAATATTAACAACAATAAATTTATGTATTATATTAAAAAATAATAAGGATTCAATAATGATTTTCATCATTATATTTTAATTCAAGTAAAAGTATTTAAAGAGTGTAATAATAATATAAATATTTAAATATAATTGAAAGAAAAATAATATCTTTGATAATACATGATTATTATATCATAATATTTTTACTTCAAGTAAAAGAGTACTAAACAATGCAAAAATAATAAAAATATTTAAATAAAATTGAATGAAAAATAATATCTTGGATAATACAACACAAATGTATTAATAATATTAATAAAAATAAATGTACGCATTATATAAATATTTTGTTTATCATTCATTGTGTTGAATTGAAGATTTAGATCATCAGTATTCGACGAAATTAGAATATTATAATTAGGAAATGAATATTAAAGGTGCATTTGCATAAGATTTCTCTCTCTCTCTCTCTCTCTCTCTCTCTCTCTCTCTCTCTTTCTTTACGTGCGTTTACATTTCACTTAGAATGAAATTAGAAATAGTTTCAACTCTATGTAATTAATATACTAATATACACTTTAATTCATTCATATTTAATTATATCTTATGTTTGTAGTAATTAATAAACTCATTGAAATAGAAACACAGGCATATATATTATTATTATTATTATTATTATATATAAGTAAAGCTCGATTCATTCACATGAATTATTATTCCATCTTATCGTGTTATCATTTGTCGTCATATAATTACCGATTCAACATTGGCACGTGTACTATCTTTCTCTTGAAGTATCTTTCAAACGATTCGTTACGGCTTGCTATTGTAATCAATAATATGTATATATGTATCTATGTATATACATATATACGTTTGCTAACTTTAACTCGACATCTGTCAGTCAGCTGTTAATTAACATCTTATTTGTTTTCGTATTATTTTAAAAGGATCGTGTACCGAACTAATTGAAACGTAAATTTCTAATAAGTTTTTCTGTTTTCTTCTTTTTCTCTTTTTTTCTTCTTATTTATTTATTATTATTATTTGTTTTTCATTGTAATCATTATAATATTATCTTATCCCATTTGTTTTTGTTCTTTTTTTTTTCTTATTTTCTTTTAAAAAATCAAATTATTATTATCATTAAATATACAACGTGCTGATGAAATATTTTGTTGATCGGTGTAAAGACAAATAATAAAAAATAATAAATATCTTTTTTTTTGAAATTCAATTAAACGTTTTACAAAGTCTCGTTGTATTTCTACAACATAGGAATCAATCGTAATTAAAAATCTATAGAAAACGGCTAGATGAATTTTGAGCAAACAAACAAAAATATTATTCAACAAAAATTATATATTTATATTTATTCTAATAAAAATAATAAGGATTCTAATGATGATTTATAACATTATATTTTTCTTCATGTAAAAGTAATATATAAAAAGAGTATGATTATAATATAATATTTATATACAATTGAAATGTTGTATAGTTATGTATAATTAAAGGTAAAATAATATCTTTTTTTTGTATATTATATATTAATCAATATAATTTAATATTTATATTATAT
>NW_014569931.1:26926-28039 GCF_001313835.1 Polistes canadensis
CTTAATGCATAATGATTCAAACATAATACAATTAATAACGTAAAAAATACAAATCTTTGTTTTTTTGTTTTGTTTCATAAACTCACTTGTACGAATACTTTTGTCTTTCACTGTATATTTATTTCTTCGATTCTATTCTTAATACTAATCGTTATATTTTATTAAACAATAAATACCAATAATTTAGATCGTGTGTCTTTTTTTTTTTTTCTTTTTTTTTTGCCAATAATATATGAAAAGAAAATATCTGTATATGTTTGCATGTTACACACTGACATAAGTAATAAATAATATAAATAAACAAAAGTTTATATTATAATATTTTGTATAATATATAGTAAAGTAGGATATTATTGAAAACTTAGTATTATCCATGATGAACAGATTGGGTACAGTTATTAAAAAAATCTAACGAAATACTAACAATTACATTTATATTAACTATGATTACTAAAATTTGATCATTCGTCGAATATTCAAGTCCTGTATAACTTACAAAATAATATAATTAATTTCACTACTAATGTTAATGCATAACAATTCAAACATAATACAATTAATAACATGAAAAATACAAATCTTTGTTTTTTTTTTTATCATAAACTCACTGGTACGAATACTTTTGTCTTTCACTGTATATTTAATTCTTCGATTCTATTCTTATTACTAATCGTTATAATTTATCAAATAAAAAATACAAAGAATTTAGATCATGTGTCTTTTTTTGTTTTTTTCTTTTTTTTTGCAAATGATTCTCGTAACATAAAAACAATATTATGCAAAAATCATTTTACGTAACTTTATAAGGTGGGACATTATCATTGATATTTTTCAATTGAAAATCCGTTACATTTAATACGATCAATTGTAACGCTATGGCAAATTACATACTAGATATACAAACGTTATGGCAATTTACATATCAGATATGCAAACGTTATGGCAAATTACATACAAGATATAAATATATATACATAAGATAATGTATTTGTTAGATTGCAGTGCAGCAGAAAATTCTTTGATTATAATTAGTTTGCTGTTAAATGCTTATCGATTGGGTTATACAACGAAAGTCGGTCGTGCATACGTTTACGCGCTTTTCTGCTTTTTTTT
>NW_014569931.1:29269-31931 GCF_001313835.1 Polistes canadensis
TAATATTTTTTCCATCGTTTTTCTTATTTTCATATTTTATCTCAAAAATATATTATAAAATGGAAAAAAAAATTGTGTAAATAAAATAATATTAGTCGTTACCACTCCCCGTACCACTTATGTTACTCTCTCTTAATTCGATTAATTAATTGTAAGATAAAAAGCTTGCCGATTATGAATTTTTGTTTGATAAATTTACGTCAGAGGATAAATCGTACGTTATTTTCGTGAAATATTATTTCTTTTGTTAACAATAATTGTTGTTCTATCATTAAGAAAAGTGTAATTTATTTTATTCTTTTTTCATTTTTTTTTCATTTCAATTTTTCATTTAAAAAATATCAGCTATTATACTTAATGTGTTTATATATATATATATAAGTGTTTACTTATTTTGTTAATTTTATTAACAAAATAAAATTTATTATATATTTTTCTTACGAGATAGAGTTACGATTTATTTCTTTTTTTTATTTGAGTTTTGGTTTGTTTTTGTTTCCTTTTTTATTTCAATTTTTAATTTAAAAAATATCAGCAATTGTATATACTTTACGTATATATGTATATAAGTGTTTACTTTTTGTTTATTTTATTAAAATAATAAAATTTATTATATATTTTTCTTACGAGATAGAGTTACGATTTATCTCTTTCCTTATTTGAATTTTAGTTTTTTTTTGCTTTACTTTTTTATTTCAATTTTTAATTTAAAAAATATCAGCAATTATATATATATATATATATATGCATTTCGTGTTTACATATTTTGTTAATATTAATAACAAAATAAAATTTATTATATAATTTTTTTACGAGATAGTTACGATTTATCTCTTTCCTTATTTGAATTTTAGTTTTTTTTGCTTTACTTTTTTATTTAAAAAATATCAGCAATTATATATATATATATATACTTTTCGTGTTTACATATTTTGTTAATTTCAATAACAAAATAAAATGTATTATTTCATTTTTACGAGATAGTGTTTCGATTTATTTCTTTTCTTATTTGAATTTTAGTTTCTTTTTGCTGTTTTTTTTTTTTTTAATTCAGAAATCAATACCACGATTTTCGATAATTGTTAATGAGAATTGAAAATTGTAGAAACGTGAAGGAAATGCACCCGGAATCGTGTGACGAAGAAGAAAAAAAGAAGAATTAGAAATAAATAATCGTTGGCATAAGATGCCGCACGATCGCACGATTCTTATCATATTGTTTTTTTCTTTTTTTTTCTTTTTTTTTTATCGAATGACAAACGAGCATTATGAGTTAAATTACGGCGTCGGCAACGTTACGAGCAATTATGTCGGCATAATAATGTTCCTTCTCGCGTCACGTTAAAGCCACCTGTTTCTCATTCGCGTTTGTTCCAATAAATAATAATCTATCGTAAATTTACGAAAGAGAGAAGAAAAAAAAAAAAACAAACAAACAAAAAGAAAAATACTAAATCTTCTAAAAGATACTAAAAGTTCCCTAGATCTATCAAAAACTTATTTTAACAATTATTAATAGACAAACAAATCAAATTAACAAAGCAATCGTTGATTTTCAATTATTGTTATTATTATTATTATGAATATTTTAAATGGTCTAACAACTTTTGATATCCCACCCATTTGTAAGAAAAATAACAAATAGAAAAATTCAATTATTACAAAATTGTAAGATAAATAAATATTCATATAACTGTTCATAAGAACATTTATAAAAAAAGAAATGTAAGGTAGAAGAAGAATAAGAAAAAAAAAAAAAGAAACTTGTGATCTACAAACCTATAAAGAAATAATAATAAAAAAAAAAAAAACATAATCTTGGTTAGTTAGAGTAAAACGTGATCTCATCTAATGACAACCTAACACACGCACGCAAATTCATAATAAAACTGAATCCTTTTAACTTTTTTCCTATCATTTTTCTTTTTCTTCCTCTTCCCCCCTCCCCAACGCCTCTTCATCCGTCTTGAACCAACACCCCACCCGACCTCACTCCACCCCATTCCTAACCAACCAACTCGTACTCCAATCACGAGATGATCCAAGACTCGTTTTTCATGGTGACACGATGGTGCATTCTCAACCATCTCGTTTCACACTTTGTATTCTTCTCGTCGTTAGCGAATGATTAAGCAGCCTTCCTTATAAAGAAAGACTACCAGTTGGTGGCATTGCAACGATTCGAATTGAACACTCCTTGGATAATTTTCTTTATAATTTTAACACCTAGAGAATTATTCTAGAATTTTTCTATTAATATTAATATTGTCATTATTATTATTATTATTATTTTGTTCAGGATTTAATGATTAATCGATGATCATCTTCGTAAATAATTTCTTCGATAAAACAGAAGTATATGTGTGAATTGTTTTTTTAAACGATAATTAATTACTGTGAATTAACCTGAGGGCTTATAAAACATGGCGGACTAATGTATGCAACATCCGTTTGTTTACATTTTAGTAATTATATTTAATTTCATTCATTTATATTATCTTTAAAATGTGAGATATATTTATAAGGAATATTATATAAATATATAATATTTAATTGTTTTTAAATTCTTATATATACTTTAATAATTTTTACATTAAACTGTGCATTGAAATTAGTTTCTTTTTTGGTCACCAGACGTCGCGACTGAGGTGGTTAATTCCCA
>NW_014569931.1:32982-35368 GCF_001313835.1 Polistes canadensis
TTTCTATTTTTATTATTTTTACACTGAAGTAATCTTATCATTTCCATACTATATATTCAAATTTATTTAATAATTTATTATACTGTACATTAAAATTGGTTTCTTTTTTGGCCACCAGAAGTCGCGACTGAGTTGGTCATTTCCCAATATCAACAGAATAAAATATTTTTCTTAAATCAAATTAAAAGGGGTTTATACATGTATAAAAGAAATATTGTTAGAAATCATATTAAATTAATTATAGTTTGTTGATTTCAAAGAATCGAGTTAAAACGGCGTAGGTTGAAAGGTAAGATCGATGACCGGGCTCGTTTTATTAATTACGTTAGTCGAAGGTTAACCACGTTATTGGTGGTGATGGTGGTGAAGGTAGAAATGGTGTTGGTGGTAGTGGTGGTGGTGGTGTGTCTAACCACTATGTTGGATAATGCATCTTTAAATCTTATAATGATAGTATCTCGATCAAGAGTGTAGGAAAGTGTTCAGATTAAGTGGCTTGTAGGATGTTATAGGTTACAATTAAAAATAATACAAATACAATTGGTAGCTAATTAAACCGAGTACGTTTAAAGATCTGGATAATTTTATGTCTAATTTACTCACTAACACGTTCCCATTGTATTTATAAATTTATATTTCTATAAATGTATATTATCATTTCATCGTGAAATAATTTTGTTAATTATTAAAATTATTATACTGATCTATTAAAAAAACAAAAAATAAAGAAAATAGAATTAAATATATATTCTAATATATATATTTACATATTTACATTACATTATGGTAAATAATATAAAATATTATCATTATTATATTATGGGGTAAATTTTGTAATTATAAAATTAGGAAAAATATTAACAAAATATTTGCATATGTGTGCATAAAACATATTATTAATAAGATAATTATATGTATATAAGTTGTTTACTGAACAAATCGATTAATTTGATAAAACAAAAATTGAGGAAATGCGATGTATTAATAATGATGTGCATTGGTTTGTAAAATTCCGTTTATAATATAAATTCAAATAAATTTTGTAGAAAAAAAAAGAAAAAAGTGTTTGCTAGTGTATTCGAGTTACATTACTGCAACAATTTTCATTAGAGAATTACAAAGTTTATGAAAATAATCTCTGAAATAATTTATTTATTATTCAGTGGTGATATAAAATATTGTAATTTAATGATCGTTAAATATTTTATGTTTGGAGGAAAATTTGTATAAATCTAAAAAGTTATGATTATATTATACCACAAAAGTGGTTTTACATTTAAATTTAAGATTTTTCTAAAAGTGAAATTAATTAATTAATATTATTTTAAATTATTTTATTTCTTTTTCTATAAATATTTGATTTATTTTTTCTAAAACATAAATAAATATATTTGAGAATGATTTGTATAAAAAAAAAATAAATTAAGAAAGAAAATGTCGATAATTTATGTTGAAATTTTGGGTTACAAAGTGTATCTTACTTTGTTAGAATTTAGAATATTAGAAAAGGGTAGGGGTTGGGTTGGGTTATTGGTAAAAGGGCATTGGACGATATCTGGTTCTAACTTTAAAGTATCGTACTATTACATTTTATCTCGAAAGATGTAGCAATGGCGTGTTATGGGTTAGCGTGCTCGACACCATGGAAGGATAATCTTATGCGGTTGACGTCTGGTTTCAAGTTTCACGTTCTGAGGATATTACGATGAGAAGGAGGACTAGAAAGAAGAGGAGGAGGAGGTGTGGGGGGGAGCGGAGGAGGAAAGGGAAGAAAAAAAAAGATCGGGAAAACCTTGATTACGTTCAAGGATTTAAAAGAAATGGAAGTTTCCTTGTTGTTTCGTGTAATATAATTATTTTTCTTCTTAAATATATCTATTAATAATTAATTATTTTTCTAATCATTTATATCGATATATTAATATGTTATATTATAACGATTATAGAATTAAAATGAAAATTCGTCATATTCGAATTTGTATATTTGTTGAATTGGTTGACAAGTTTTTCAATCAAATTTAGAAACAATTTTTATTCGATCGAACTTAATTTGATTTAAATGAAAAAAATAAATAAACAAAATATGTTGTTAAAGTTAAATTCACTCACGTATATATTTAAATGAGAAATAATTGCATTTTTGGATTTATAAAAATATCATATTTATATGATGATGAATATTAAAATGTATATAAAAGTAAATAAATATAAATGAAAATAGAAATATCGATTTAAAAATTGGATTAATTTAGAATTAAACATGGTAACAATTTATATTCGATCGAACTTACTTTTATTTAAATGAAAAAATAAATAAACAAAAAATATTGTTAAAGTTAAATTCACTCACGTTTATATTTAAATGAGAAATAATTGAATTTTTGGA
>NW_014569931.1:37100-38029 GCF_001313835.1 Polistes canadensis
ATATATTTAAATAAGAAATAATTGTATTTTTGTATTTACAAAAATTTAAATAAAAATAAATAAATATAAATGAAAATAGAGAACACTATATCGATTTAAAAATTGCATAATAAAAAATAGAAAAAAAAAAGAAAGATTTATAGTAAATTAGTATATTACGTATACCAATATTTATAATATTAGGGAGAAGATCATAATATAAACTGTCTGAAATGTTTCGGACAAAAACTTTCCCTGTCAGATTGAAACCCAGGTGAAATCGCATGAATTAACAAATCAATTAACAACCGATGATGATCAAGTTTTCCTTCATAACACGGCAATGAATCTTTATAAAGCATATGCCAACGGCAGACATAAGCTTGTGCAAACATGTCTGTCTATTGAAAGCAACAACGAGAATCCGAATGGGGGAGGTTAAATAAAACGTGTTTTCAGTTGACTAGGATGTCCGGGAACGAAGAACTCATTTTTACGCGTCGATGATTACTTTCCCTTCTTCTAGAATAATCCCTAAGGAAATGAAAATTGTTGTTTTAAACAATTATTCCGAATAAAACGATCGTCAGTTGGATAACTAAAATTAAAGAGTGGAACCACTAATTCTAATTAACCTTTTATTCATATGTTTTTTCATCAATTTGTTAGAAATTTAATATTAAAAAGCAAAAAAAAAAAGAATAACAAACGAATAAATATATATATGGATAATTGGAAAATTAAATTGATGGATTTGATAGATTAAACAATTTGCAGTGTATTTAAAATAACAACTGTATTATAAGTACCTATAATATATATAAATAATAAATATTTATTTTTAAAATCAAATATATATATATACATATAGAAATGTTATTGCAAAATAATATTAATAGATTTGATAGTTATATATAAAAATTTAGATTTGCAGTGTATTTGAATAACAA
>NW_014569931.1:41518-44080 GCF_001313835.1 Polistes canadensis
CAAAAAAGAAACAAATGTTTATAAAGTAATATAATATTATATATAATTAATTAAATATTATGTGTGTTAAAAGAAAACAAGCAAAAAATTCTATAATATATGTGTATAGGAATTTAATCAAATTTTTGACATAATCCATAGATGAGAATTAAAAACTTTTTCAAATGTATGATAATTTAATCAAAAAGATCTTTCAATTAAATTAATATTATACTTTCTAATAAAAAAAAAAGAAACATATGTTCATTAAGTAATATTATATAACATTAATGAAACCTTGTTTATATGATTTATAGATAACTATATAAATATTTCCAACACTGATTGATATTAACGATTAAACTAATACCCAAAACCCATATCACATAAATTTAATTCCAACATTAATAACATTCGTAGTAAATAATATTTCCAATTTAACTCGAAGTATAAAAGAACACAAAATATAAAAAGAAAATATACAATATAATAATAATCAATCTTTTTACATAATTAATAAATGAATATTACAAGCACACACACACACACACACACACAATTACTTTTCTAATAAAACAATATGCGCAAACATTTAAAAATACCATCCATTGTATCTCGAATCCTAACGCTTGAGTATCATCCCATCCTCTGATGTAAAATAAGAAGAGAGAAAAATAAATATAAAAAGAACAAAACAAAGAAAGTAAATAAATAAAAAATCTATGTGAGATTATAGGTAAATAATAATCGAGAAGTTCTCGTCTTAAAAGTGGAAATCGACTTATCGGAGAATCGATATTTATGAAGGTAAGCTTAGATTTCAGGAACACGTCTGGATTGCGTCGTTTATACTCTCTTACATACACACATACGCACACGTAAACACATACATATATATATACATATGTATTTACACGTTCAAAACATACATACATACACATACACACACAGATACATATATGTATGTATATTTACACGTTCAGATCATACATATCACTCGTTGTAACATACACACACCACATATAGATACATACACAAACACATACATATATAAATAAATACAGTACATATGAGTACATCGAGATCTCGATGCACTTTGTGGCTATTGTAATGTGAGCAGGTACGAAGGCACGACAGGATGTGACGTCACAAGGACGGCACATTCTATATCTCTTTCTTTCTCTTTCTAATGCATATACACACAGACATATACACAGGACATATAAGCAGGTCTTTGAATTTCTGCATAAAAATATCGAACGTTATTTACCTTAACCGGTATGATTTATACGATCATTCGTGTATTTAATTTTAATTAAATTGTATTTGATTATATTTGTTCATTAATTATTTATAATTTATATAATATATATTATGTATTGCAAATTATAGATAAATTATTACTATTTTCTTTTAATTAAACTTCTCAACGAATAATTATATAAAGAATATGAATAGGTTGATAAAATTATAAGTAAAAAATAATATTAATAAAACTACTCGAACACTGTTGTATTTATTTTTATCAAATTGTAAATATATTTGAGTATATATATGTATAGTTTATATAATATATGATATATTACCATTTTCTATTTTTTTGTTTTTTTTTTTATAAAGAATTGTACACCCATTTTTTATTTCTTTAATTTATCTTCAACGAGTAATAACAATTAATACGTAGAATATGATTGATTGGTAAAATTATAAGTAAAATAAAAGTAATAAGAATAAAAATTCTCTCGTGTGTGTGTTTATAAATATTATATACTAAAAAGAGAGAGAGAGAGAGAGAGAGAGAGAGAGAGAGAGAGAGAGAGAGAGAGAGAGAGAGAGACACGTGATAACATAATAATAATATTAAAATATTATTTATTATTCACGTTTATAAAAATGAATAAATAAAAGAATAAAAGATAAAAATTGTTTAATAATAATATTTAAAACTCGTTCGTCCTACTAATAAACGTGCGTGTCTAACTAGAATAGCTATTCCCTTACAAGTCAAGGAAGCTATCGCGAATAAATTAGTAAGCAACTTGTAATTAATAGCTTAGCAACTTATAAATTATTGACGATGAAACGTACTGAATTAATGTGCATATTAATATCGTATTTTATCCGCGTTTTCATTTTGTCAAACTCATCCATCCATCCATCCATATCCTTTTTTTCTTTCCTTACTTAGATGTGTTTAAACCTTTTTTTTTCTTTTCTTTTATTTTCTTTTAATAATTTTTGTAAAAATAGAAAGAGAGAAAAAAAAATTACAAGTAATTTAATAATTACTTTAGTCACAATATTTATTTCCACATATTAGTAAAATTATTATGAAAATGATAGACACTTTTAATCAGATTATATTCTTTAAGTAAGATGTTGATATATTATTTAAAATTATTATTATTATTGATATTAGTTGTGGTAGTAATAATAGTGGTAGTAGTAAAATAAAAAAAATTATTTATTTATTAAAATTTTTATTTAAATGTTTTGATACTTTCCTTTAGTGTGATAATTGTTCTTTTTATTAAAATTTATTTTTATTATTATTATTATTAGTAGTATAGTAATATGGTAGTA
>NW_014569931.1:45484-48548 GCF_001313835.1 Polistes canadensis
GCTTCTACGAGCAATCGATGCGCCTCAGCAGCAGATTTCTTTATATTAAAGAAGTAAACTAATATTTCCCGCAAATGACGCTTATTTGGCTCAAATTTGGAMAKTTTCWAHTMAAAAAAATTATATTTTACCAATATGAAATCAATAATATTAATAGGTTATATTGTTCTTAAATGTCCAAACTAATTTTTAGGCAGGATATCATCTGCGAAAGTTAACGGAAACTCCGCGCTGCGCTATTTACATTAAAACGGCGGAAACTTATTTTTACACCTAATATTATTTTCAATAATAATATGTTGGATAATTTCTTTATTTATTTTCTCGTTTTTTAAAATCAAGACTTGACGAGTGTCACAATATAAAAATCTTGAAAGAACGCATTTATCTATTCCGTAAAAGGTTCGATAAATTATTTAACGATTATTATCAACATAAGTTTATTTCTTTCAACATCATTATACTCTTTTAAAAGCTACATGTAACGTGATCGATAATGTCTTTTTATCGTAATTATGCAAACGAATATTATAATAATATATTATACTATTTTTAACTACTTCAAACTATACTAAATTCTAATGCCATAATTCTTTATCTAATTCTAATTTCTACGAAAATTAATAATATAATAATAATAATTCATTCTGACGAGAAATATTATTTGATTCGATATTTATAATCTAATTATATAATAATAATAATAATCTATATAATATATAATTAAATATATATTCATTATATTTTTCTTCTTTTTTATATTATTTTTATAAGATTTCTTGTCAGAACTTAATTGCATCGAAATAAAGAGTAGAAAGAAAACAAAAAAAAAAAAACAAAAAAAAAAAGAAACAACATCTCAAACGAAAAATAAAAAAAAACGGAAGAGGAATATTATCTTATTTAGAAACCCTCCCCCCCCCTCCTCCTGATTCTGTGTGAATAAAGTAAACAACGATAAATCGTGGAAAATGAAAAAGTCAAGATAATTAAATAATCAAGATAAATCCCCATGCAATGAAAAAGAATAAGAAGAAAGAAAGAAAGAATAGAAGGAACAATAACGGCAAAGAAAAAAAAACAAAAAACAAAAAGATAAAACCAAACGAATCCACCTGTAATTATTGTCGTGCACAATTTATGGTTAAAAGAAAAACCACACGAAAATAATCGAGAGAAAATTGTTTATATTTCTTTGTTCTTCTTTTTTTATTTATTTATTTAATCAAACAAAAAAAAAGAAGCCAGAAAATCGAAAAATAAAAATTGAAATAAATGGTTAAATGGGTGTGTACGGGGTTTGAAGGGGGGATGCAAGAAGAAACAAAAATGGTGGTATGTGAAAAAATAAAAAATCAAAAAATAAAAGGGGGATAAAAAGTAAGAAATAAATTAATAAAAAAAAAAAAAAAAAGAATGAATCATGTCGATGATCCACTTACCCTTTAGTGAGGATGTTATCATGGGGTCACCTGAAAATGATACAATTACAGTACTTCGTGAAATTTCACGTATGTAATTGCGCGAGTTTTCTACGTATACTACACGTATATGTATATGTATTGATATGTGTATATCCGTGTATTTTTAAAAACGAATTGAAATCAACATTTAACAATATTGTTGTTAAATGAACGAATAAGAAAAAGATAAAAGTAGAATGAAATAAAAAAAATTGAACGAATGATATAAATAATTAACGCATTTTTTTTTTTAATTAATTTTTTATTTCGATATTTTCGTATCGGAATAAAATGAAAATAAAAAATAAAATAATAAAAAGAGAATAAAAAGAGAGACAACGAATATGATTGAGAATAATTAATAATAAAAGATAGAATATAGAGATAATGTTTGAAATTGAATGTGTGTGTGTGATTATGCGATAGTGTCAAGAATTATTTATTAATAATTTTGATATATTGATAAATTGTAAATATATGTTAAGTGTGTGTAAAATATGTGTGAACGTTTAGATTGATTTGAAAGAAGAAGGAAGATTAGATTAGAAAGAAAAGTATTTTTTTTCTTTTTTTTCTTTTTTTTTTTTCGTCACGAAAAAAAGAATAAACAATGAAAAGAGAAAGTGAAAGAAAGAATGAAAGAAAGAAAGAGAGAGAAATATTTGAAATTAATATAATTCGTTGAGATATTTTTTATAGAAAAAGAAACACAATCATATGAAAAGAAAAATAATTATTAATATGAATATTAATGAAAACGGATAAATAAAAATATTTTCTATAAAGAGAGAGATAGAGAGAAAAAGAGATAGAAAAATTTTGGATCGAGTAATAATCGAATTACGAGTAATCGATATTTTTTTCAAATTAATTCGATCATACTTTTGATCGAAATAAAAAATACGATATTAATTATATATGTTGTATATAATTTTTTATATAGATCGTTTATATCTTGAAAGTATTGAAATCCATTAGTTGTTGTTTCGAAAAAATTAATATTTGTATATTGATCAATTATAAAAATATAAATCAATTATGCGAAGTCTGTCAAAATGTTTCTATTAATTTTATCAATATGTCAAATCAATATATGTAAATAAATTTAATCGATATGTAACATTTTTATAATAATTCAATTGGAAAATATCATTATATAATTTTAATTATGAATAATTAAATATTACTTAAAATATATTTTGTATTTAATCTTTCTAATTTTGTCTATATATAATAACGAGAAATAAAAAATAGGAATTGTATGTTTTATTTTCAACGTTATTTATGTTTATATATTGTTAATCTGAAATATAAGATATTAACAGATGGAAATTTAATTTGAAATCTCGTTTCAAAGATTTTCCTATATGTTCATTCATTATTATTTTATTAACTGAATTTAACTTATTCATTATGAATTTTTGTTTAAATAAAAATGAAACATTTTTAACCACGTGATTATTCTATGGAAATTGAACTTAAATTTCATTTTTTTCATTAATTTCTACGCAATTATCTTTAATTAATTTTATTATTAATTTTGATTCGAATAAAATATTTGGCATTTTTAAAGATATTAAATATAAACTTAGTTATAAATA
>NW_014569931.1:49873-51222 GCF_001313835.1 Polistes canadensis
TATATAATTATTATAATTAATCAAAATATATTTCATGACAAAGTATTCAAAATACAATCACAAAAATCACTATACATATACATATAATATATAAAAAACATAGAGATGATAACATTTTATTATTAAAAAAAAAATAACGAAATAAACAGAGATAAACAGATAAACAGACACAGATAAATAGATAAATAGATAGATAAATAGATAAAAAAAAAACGGGATAGAAATAGTGAGGAAGATATAAAATCCTTGTCGAGATCATTCTTAAAAGCGTGGGCCCGAAGGTACTCGTAGTATGGACAGGGCCCTCCCTGTCTCTTCTCTGCTCGTCTAACTATCCATGTATGTGTATCTCTACATATATACATATCTGTTTGTGTATTGCGGGGTCAGGGATCACAACATTGTAGAGAAAAGAACTGGAAAATGTTCCTCCCGCGAGAGATACTTTATCTTCTCGCATAATGCGCAAGTGGGAGGCTACGAATACACCAACAATCATCTTCTCTCTCTCACACACACACACACACACACACACGCATTTTCTTTTTCTCTTTCTTTCTCATTCATTTTCTTTCTCATTCTTTCTAAGAGAAACACCTCCGCAAAAAAGGGCTCCCTTTGTGTCCTGATCCTTTCTTCTCCTCCCCCCTCCCCCTCCACCCCTCCACCCATCTCCCTGTTTCTTCTTCCTTCTTCGTTCTCTTCCTTTTCCTTTCTTCTTCTTCTTCTTCTTCTTGAACCCTTTATTGGGCTTTGTTTTAACTTTGCATCCACCTCCAGACCTCTCCTATACGATTCGTTACACCATACCGATTTTCTTCTTCTTCTTCTTGTTTTTTTTTTTTATTATTATTATTATTAGTATTATTATTATTATTCTTGGAGTTTCATTCATGGGAAGGTAGTATTAAAAGTACGTGTTTTAAGATTAAGGATCTTTTGTAAAGTGTAAGAAAGCATCTAGAATTGAATGATTTTGGTATGACGATTAGTATGAATTTTATGGGTTTGTTTTTTAAATGTGTAATGTATATAATGAGTGTGTTGTTATATTGTTTGAATGAATATGAAATTTTGTTTTGTTATTGTTTGTTGCTTAATTTTGATTTGATTTGATTTGTTGTACGTGTACAATTTGTGTTTTAATAATGTATAAGTGTATGCAATGTTGTAGGGTTTGTTTTCTTTTTATATATTTTATTTGAATATATATAACCGAGAGATGAAATATATTATTATAATATTCTGAGATAAAAATATGAGATTTTTATTATTATTTTGTTTAATTTTCTTAGATTTGTTGTACGTGTACAATTTGTGTTTTAATAGTGCATACGTGTATGCAATGT
>NW_014569931.1:54287-56949 GCF_001313835.1 Polistes canadensis
AGATAAAAATATGAGATTTTTATTATTATTTTGTTTAATTTTCTTAGATTTGTTGTACGTGTACAATTTGTGTTTTAATAATGCATAAGTGTATGCAATGCTGTATAGTTTCTTTTTTCTTTTTTTATTTTTTATATATTTTATTTGAAAATATATAAACGAATGTGATTTCAGTTTTTCAATTAGTATAGATTAATACTTTTATTTTTAATGCATAATGRATTATTATATTTTATTATTGTATATTGTTGAATATATTATTATAATGTTCTGATAAAAATATTAAATTTTTATTATTATTTTGTTTAATTTTCTTTGATTTGTTGTACGTTTAAAATTCGTGTTCTAATAGTGCATACGTATATGCAATTTGTACAATTTTTATTTCTTTTTCTTGTTTACAGATTTTATTTTATTATATATATATAAAAACTAGTTAATTAATATTTATAAATGTTCAAATGCGTTCTGAAAAATATAATATAAAATAAATGACTAATAATGGACAATACTTTCGAGGTCATGTTTTTTATTAAATTTTTTGTTTTTTTTTTTTAGATAAAGCATTAATATTCACGAGAAAAAAAAAGAAGCGAGAACATATTCGCCATTTTAATATACAACAGATAATCGTAAAAAATTAAATCTATAAAAAGAATGAAAAAAAAAAAATATGTCAATTCGTGTGATAAGAATTAATTATTATAAAATTATCATAAAAATCTAATTAATTCTCTCGTATTAACGAGTTTAAAAATAAGAAAAAAAAACAATTTAACTGATACTTTTTTTTATTCTTTAAAATAAAGAAAAAAAATTTTCACACGAGGAAAAGAAATAGCAGCGAGAATTTATTCGTCATCTTAATGTGAAACAGATTATCGTGTGATAAATTTAAATCTATAAAAAAGATTGAAAAAAAAAAGGAAAGAAAAAAAAAAACAATGTGTCATATCGTGATAAGTAAAAAAAATTTGTCGATAATAATTATTACAATATTGTCGTAAAAATCACATTATTAACGCGTTTGAAATAATAAATGATAACATTAGTATGATAGAATTGATTAATTTATTGGCGAGTAATGAATAGTATTTAATGAAATAAATTATTCTACCATTGGATGGACGAGTAATCGTTAAGAAATATTTTTATGATCGAGGATGCATCATCGTGAATGCATATATGTATATATATGTATATATATATAGATGTACGTGACAGCATCGCGTGCATCCTCCTTCGAAGTCCTCGAGGACACCATTGACAAATCGTGGCATTCTTTGAGTCCGACACATCCTCTTATCTCGATCTTTCCACGCAAACTTATTTTCTTCGACGTTTTCTTTCAATTTTTGTTTTCTTATTTTTATTTGTTTGTTTTTTATTTTGTTTAATATTTTATTTGTACCATTTGGTTTGGTAAATTCTTATCCCTTACATTTTTAATATATTTCTAATAATAAAAATCATTTTCTTCGACATTTGTTTTGAATTTTTGTTTTATTATTTTTATTTATTTATTTTTTATTTTGTTTAATATTTTATTTGTACCATTTGGTTTGGTAAATTATTATCCCTTACTTTTTTAATAAATTTTTAATATACATTTCTAATAATAAAAATCATTTTCTTCGACATTTTCTTTCAATTTTTNTCTGTTTTGTTTCTAGTAGCACATTTTAACCGTCGCAATAAATTTTTAATATATATTTCTAATAATAAAAATTATTTTCTTATTTTTTTATTTAGTTCGTTAAATTCATATGTTTCAATGAATTAAAAGTGTTTTTGCATTTTCCCAGGTAACAATTGTACAATTTAAATTTTATTAATTAATCGAAATTTTGTTTGAAAAATGTGAAATTATTATAGAATGAATAGAAAATACCGTATTAAACAATTGTGAAATACATTATAATAAAAAAGTGTAAAGTTTTGAAAATGAATTATTAAAAGAAGATATTCGATACATTTATTTGTTATTAGATTGCTATTAGAAAAAAAGATTAAAGAATTAGAATAGAATTTAGGATTGCAAAAAAGATTTCAAATGTTTATAAACATGATTAGAATGTTTGAAAATGATTAGAATGTTTTCGATCTAGAAACATTAAAATGTCAAAGATGCATTTCCGTATTTGGTTGATCAATCGATTGAAAACTTTCATAAAAGAATAGAAAATAGAAATAGAAAAAATAAAATTGAACGAAGCTGACACAATTAGAATGTCACGAGATATCGGTTTGTGGAATTCAACAATCGAGTATAAAATAAATTGAAAATATTTGAAAAAAAAAATATCTTGGAATACAAATTTATAATATTTGGAATACAAATTTATAATATACAATATAAATTTGTATTCCAAACACTTTTCCATTCAAATAATAATAAAATCTATATCTATTTATTATTTATATTATTCATATATATATCTATAAATTAATTATCTAATTATTTAAATATCTATTAGGCGTACAAATAAGTTTTCGCTGTTTTTTTTATTAAAAATTAAGTATTTATTCTAGAAGAATGGTAATTTTAAGGTTATYKWAARTACTRTCHATCACTTGCAATGACTTTTTCCCATCTCTCAGGCAACATTCGGATCCCACGTCGGAAGAACTCCTTGTCTTTTGAGGCTATCCACGAATCAAC
>NW_014569931.1:57944-60165 GCF_001313835.1 Polistes canadensis
ATTTCTTTATATTAAAGAAGTAAACTAATATTTCCCGCAAATGACGCTTATTTGGCTCAAATTTGGACATTTTCAAATAAAAAAAATTATATTTTACCAATATGAAATCAATAATATTAATAGGTTATGTTGTTCTTAAACATCCAAACTAATTTTTAAGCAGGATATCATCTGCGAAAGTTAACGGAAACTCCGCGCTGCGCTATTTACATTAAAACGGCGGAAACTTATTTGTACTCCTAATATTATATATAATTATTTCTATCTAATTATATAAAACTAATACACTAACGCATAAACATTAAAATTCATTTTTATAACTAATCAACCGTAACATTTTTCATGCTTATATTAAACCACGCATGTTGAAATATATATAAATAGATATATCTATATAAATGTAGATGAATATACATATATATGAATATATGTTTATTCAAAGTCGTGAAAGTTTTTATATAATAAGTAGTAGGAGAACAATTATATAAGTAACCATGCAATTACGCGTACACGTGACATTATGTTTATTTAGTTAACAAATGTAATCCTGCTGCTAGTACATTCTATTAAAAAAAAAAAAAAAAAAAAACAGTAATATTAAAACACATTTAATATAATACGAAATATATTTTTCTACGAAATATATATACCTACGTATTTCATTTTTATTTATTTTATCGTTCTCTCTCTCTCTCTAACGAAAAAATATCGTTAATTAACAAAAAACCCACACGCGGATGTGTTTATTTTTAAAAATTCTGGTTTTTAATAAAAAAAAAACAAAAAGAATAGAGAGAAAAATAAAAAAAAAAATCACCTAGACGCACTTCGATATCGTTTCGAATCGTTAGACGAGAGAGAAAAAAGGAAAAAAAAAAAAAGAAAAAAAAACGCTATTAATCATTTTGATTGTTAAAACTATAAAAATATACTAATTACTCTTACATTAGTTTGATTATAGTTTACTCGCAAGTGTTAGAGGGACAAAAAAAAAAGGAAAAAAAAAAAGAAAAAAAAAAAAATACTTTTATAAATATACCGTATCTAATTGTTAGTTGTGTTTTTCTTATTTTTCTTTCCGTATTTTTTTTTTTTTCTCATTCTTCTTTTTTCATTTCAAATTATCTTTCGGAGCAATTGTTAAAAAAGTGAAGACGTGTAGAGGGGTAAGTGGGGCCGGGGGTGGTAAGGGGGAAAAGAAAAAAAAGCAGAAAAAAAATCGATGCACTTGGATATGATTTGAAAATCATTAGTTTTAAGAATAGATCGTTAATCATTATGGTTGCTACTAAACTAAAGATATATGCGAAGAATGTATGAAGTAAAGTAGTAGTAAAAGGTGACACATTCTCATTGAAATTTATGAGTTATCCACCTGACGAACGGCGATGGGTATCAATCTACCTGACGGAAAACGATGGAGACGAGAAAAGGATAAAGAAATTGAAGAAGATGATGATGATGATGATAAAGATGAAGAAGAAGAAGAAAATAATTACGTAAGATTGAACTTTTCATTGTCAGTCAAAGAAATGTCAATGCACGTGATATTATTGTCGAGACAATTGAAATTATATTTCAATTTACATACACAAATTAAATGTATAATATTTTATTAATGATTTTTTTTCATGTAGTAAATTAATGTTTTCAAATTATTCGTGCGTTTGTAATGTTTATTATTTTTATTATAAATTGTTGAATAAGGTATTTTGAAATACAAGGTTTTTTTTTCACGTAATTATTATTTTCTTATTGAAATTGGAATAAAATAAAATTGGATATATTCGATAATTAAAACAAAATGAAAATATTAATAAACAATCTATTATGAATATTATATAACTGGTTATATATTTTTGAAATACAAGTTTCTGTCACGTTATTATTTTTTTAAAGTAAATTAACACGAATAATTCATTGGAATTGGAATAAAAAACAATTTTTGATATATTTGATAATTAAAACGAAATGAAAATATTAATAAACAATCGAGTATGTATATTATATAATTGGTTATATATTTTTATTCGACTTTTATTATTTGTAATATAAATTCTTGAATGAGATATTTTGAAATACAAGGTTTCTGTCACGTTATTATTTTCATAAAGTAAATTACCACTAATAATTCATTGGAATTGGAATAAAAAACAATTTTTGATATATTTGATAATTAAAACGAAATGAAAATATTAATAAACAATCGAGTATGTATATT
>NW_014569931.1:60722-61876 GCF_001313835.1 Polistes canadensis
ATGCTATTATTCAATCAAAAATTAAATAATATTTAAATAATTTCATTAACAATATTTTATTTCCATATTATTTTTCAATCAACATTCACTATATATATACAATGAAATATGCGTGCGTTTATATAAGCATGAAAAATGTCATGGTTGATTACTTACAGAAATGAGTTTAAATGTTTATGACAATTAGTGTGTTAATTAGTTTTTCTTATATAAATACATACAGAAAATATCTAAGATATATATAATTAAATATAAATAATAAATAGATATAAATTTTATTATTATGACACAATAACATCCTGTTAAAATCTATCGAGTATCTCACTGGAATAACATCCTTTTTAATTTATTTTATAATATACACATAAAAAAAATAGAGAGTATATTATACAAATATATTTTATTTCAATTATATACAATTGATCAATGCACATTGTCAAATATTTTTCGTCATATTTATTATATCATTCTAATAATTAATTGCAAATTAAAATAAGACAAAAATTATTTGATAATTGAAACTAAAATAAAAACGTTGATTAAACACAATCGAGTGTATAAATTCTTAAAGATAATATTTATGATAAAAAAGATGAGACGAATAGAAAAAACAACACAGAGATGAAGAAAAAATGAATCATTATAAAAATACTTGATCGTATCGTAAATCATACTTGAAATCGATAACTTTTTAGAAATGTGATATTCGTGAGAATATCTAATATGTTATTATTATATTTTGTTTATCATAAAAGCTTGAAAACATTTGATCGTAGAATTTTGCAATATGAAACGTGAAGAGTGTGGTAGGTTAGTTGGAAAACTTCAAGGATAAACATTCTCGAATCAGCATCGATCGAGAAAAAAGATGGAGTCTTTTACTCGATGCATTATGGTCTTCTCTTTCTCTTTTTTCTTCTCTTCTTTTATTCACGATCGAATACAGTCTGGGATATGCTTAGAAAATAGAAATAGGCGGAGAAATAGGCGTGGAATCAAGTGAATCAGAAAAAGATATGTATATATAAAGTAAACTTTGATCACAGTTTCTTTGCGCGAATTTAAATAAATATACGTTTGCCACAATGCGAGATAAAATTATTATATTTTAAATATTATTATTATTATTATTATTATTAATATTATTATTTTCT
>NW_014569931.1:63563-65532 GCF_001313835.1 Polistes canadensis
ATTATTATTATTATTATTATTTCTTGTGATTCACAATTTATTATTGGATTTATTAATAAGTAGACTTTGTTCAGTTTCTTCCATGAATTTAAAGAAATATACACATTTCCTAATACGACACAGAATCATTATTTTAAATATTATTATTATTATTATTACCTGCGTCACAATTTACTGTTAACTTTTGAATAAAATAAACTATAATCAACATCCATAAAGAAAAATGTTATGGAATTTTATCAGTCCGTTTATTTTCTAACTTCGCAATAATACGTAATCCGTCAACGTGCACACACACACACACACACACACACACCCACACACGATGTAAATCAAATTTATTTTCTATTTATTTTCTGTTTTTCTTCGTGTTTTATTTTTAATTGCAATCTTTTATCTGTCATTTACTTCTGTTACTAATCATAATCGTTATTTTTCTGTTATTATTATTATTATTAAGGATTGTCATTATTCCGTGTTAAATATCCGCGTAAAAGAAAAAGAAAAATAAGAATAAAAGGAGAAAAAGAAGAAAAAAGAAAAAGAAAAAGAAAAAAAATGGAAAAAATAGAAAAAAAAAAGGTTGGGACCTTATTATTCTAAGCAACGAGACGGAACGAAGTTCTAGGAATGATTGTCATCGTCCTTGAACAAGGAAACAACGTCGATAGTCACCGTCTTGAAAGTCGAAATTAACGCCATTTGCCGATTGGTCAAACCTCCCGCCGCCATTTTTTCATTCTACATATTATTATATTTTTTTTGTTCTCATGTATTATCATTATCTTTCAAATATTTGTCTCTCCCATTTTTATCGTTCAAATTATTATTATTATTATTATTATTATTATTATTTTCAATTGTTTTTTAATTTTTTTTTTGTCCCCCATACTTTTCATTTTATTCATCACGAAGCTCGAATTTGAATAGACTATACTAAACCGGATGCGAATGTATTGTATATGAGAAAAAAATTGTAACATGGTAACCAATGGGAAACCATTTATGCAACGTATGTATAAATAAACGAGAAAATGCTATTTTCAGATTCAAAATTATTCGAATTCATTCGTGGAAATTGCATATGACGATTAGATAAGCTTTATTCTTTCTTTCTTTCTTTCTTTCTCTATGTGCATGTGTGTATGTGCGTGTGTTTTTTGTGTTACGACATTACTCAAAGCGATACCTAAATATATATTCGTTTGTTTGTATTATTTGTAATGATGCACGGGATGAATATATTTTTTTTATTTCTTATGTTTTAAAAAACGATTTTAAATTATTGTTTTATATATAAAGTAGGATAAAAATAAAAACAATGGAGAAAATTGTTATGGAAAATTGATTGTTAATATGATAACAATTTTAGAATTCTTTTTTTTTTCTTTCATACAATATTGAAAGAATTGAATTATAATTTTTATTTATTTAGAAAAAAAAAAAACAAAATTGAGAATATAATAACGAGAACATATTTCTTTTTGACAAAATTGTTTAAATAATATATATATATATATGTGTGTGAATATTTAAATATACGTGTATGTACGTTATGAGAATAAAAGTATAATGAAAAATAATATCAATTTGAAAAGGTAACATTTATAAGGAAAATTATTCGAATTGTTAGTAATTCAACTGGAAACTAGTTAGGTAATTTAGTTATTTATTAAAACTAGTTGATTTTTTTATATCTAGAAAAGGTGTCGAACAACTTGTTAAAGTAATCAGCTAACAAATAACTCTATATGTTCATACGATCAAATAAAATAAAAAGAAAGAAAAAAAAAAGGAGAAAGAAAGTAAACTTGAATTCTATTCGAATATTTCGTACATACTGAAATCTATTCACTAAAAAAATCAAGAAAAAAAATCTGTCAAAGGTGTCAAACAACTTACAAAAATGATCATTTTTTAAATAACTATATGGTCTAACAAATCAAATAAAATAAAGTAAAGGAAACTT
>NW_014569931.1:66584-70797 GCF_001313835.1 Polistes canadensis
ATCTTTTAAAAAACTATATGTTCTAACAATCAAATAAAATAATGTCAAGAAAATTTGTATTGTTATCGAAATAAATTTGAATCTAAATTAGAAATAATCAATTTAAAAACAAAATTTCACATATATACTCATCTGCTTAAATAAAACAAGAAACGAAAAAACAATAATAATAACAATAATAATAATAATAAAAGTTAAATACACCCACATAAGAAAGCACATACATAACATAGAACATTATAAAAGAGTCGTGGGGACAAAAAAAAACAAACACAAAAAAAAAAATCTAAACTAGTTAATATCGTCAGACAAGGTGTCAGTATACTTATGAAAGCTACGAACTTTTCTACGAATAAGGGAATCAATATATATATATATATACGTATGTGTATGTAATACTCGTATACAAGTAAAGTAAGAAAAGTGATAAATAAATAAAAAGAAAAAAAAGAAAGAAAATAAATAAAAAGGACAGAATTAGCATGGGCGTCGTCTTGTCGCACGGGCAAAACACATTCGAGCGGAAAACAATGCGATTTTTCTGAAAAACGATTTGCGTAATGTCGATTAGATTTCATATACTTTAATACAACATATACCCATATATACATAAACACACACATATTTATATATATATATATATATAGAGGTAAATACGTCTGGTTCGTAGAAAGACGACGAACTGGAAGAGACGGTGACAGTTTCGAAGACAAATCTTGCATCCCTTTTTAAGGTGAAAGTAAGAAAAAGATAGAAAAAAGGGTGAGAGGAAAAAGTATAAGGGTATAGGAGATAGTATAGAAGAAGGTACAATATAGAATAGGGATGCAAAATGTGAATACGGGATATGTTGGTGTGGTAAAAGATGCATTGAATTATTCATAACAATTTGTTGCTTCCATTCGGCCGATTGTCTTCCCAAACCCATATTCTCTATTTTATACATTCATGTATTTTTCTAAACGTATAGATACCTACTGTCATATTAAAACCAATCTCTCGTGACAATTTGATTAAATTTCGTTATTATTTTTTTTTTTATAATATTTATTATGTGAATATTATGTACTTTTAATAATTTTCAAAATATATAACAACAAAAATAATATTATATATGTATGTTATATATATGTGTTTATATATCGGATGTATCGTTGATTAATTGTTCATTTTATTTATTTTTGTATTATTAAGACGATGATAGAAATTTGAGAAAAATGTTATTGAAATGTTATTTGTTTGCTATTGTCATATTAAAATCAATCTCTCGTGACAATTTGATTAAATTTCGTTATTATTTTTGTTTATATTTATTATGTGAATATTATGTATTTTTAATAGTTTTCAAGATATAACAGAAGAAATATATAATAATATTGTAACAGATATATATATATATATATATGAGAAAAATATTATTGAAAGAATATTATGTACTTTTAATAGAGAAATATATATTAATATTGTAACAAAGATAAATATATATATGTATATGTTTTGTATCAATTGATAATTTTATNAAATATATATTAATATTGTAACAAAGATAAATATATATATGTATATGTTTTGTATCAATTGATAATTTTATTAATTTTATTTATTTTTCTATTACTAGGACGATAGAATGATAGAAATTTGAGAAAAATATTATTTAAATGTCATTGATTACTATTATCATATTAAAACCAATTATTTGATTTTGTGACAATTTTTAATACCTTTTTTCATAATATCTTAGATATTTATGAATATTATATATTTTTAATCGTTTCCAAGATAATATAACAACAAAATAATACTATATGTGTATATTATATATTTGTGTTTATATATCGGATGTATTGTTGATTAATTGTTCATTTTATTTAATTTTGTATTATTAGGACGTTGATAGAAATTTTAAATTGATGTTTAATATTATTGTTTTATTCATAATTGCAATAGGTTTGTTAAATGAAAAGATTTTGTTAATAATAATTGTCATCAAGTTTCATATCAATTATTTTATTCAACATAGATTTTTGAGAATTGAAATATATTCTTATTATAATTAAAAACTAAAAGAAAACACAGTTTATCAATAATTTTATCAACCAAAATGAGGATAATGTAATTTTTTTCTAAATAAAATTCTAAAACCCATATATTTGCTAAACTATCAAAATTTAAAACAATCATGCAACATATTCTATAAATCTGTATATAAAAATATATTCCTATTCTTATTTGTGTGAAACACCAAAAATTGATCAATAATTTTCTTAAATAAAATTCTAAAACCTATATATTTGTTAAACTATCAACATTTAAATTAACCATGTATCATATTCTAAATATGAATATAAAAATTATATTCTAATACTTATTATTTAAAACATCAAAAATTGATCAATAATTTTCTCAAATAAAATTCTAAAAACCCATATATATATATATTTGCGAAACAATCAAAAATTCATTTTTAAAAAAACAATCATACCAATTATCGACCCACAAAATATAATCCTTAGAATTTCCTTTCTTATTATTATTATTATTTCTAATCTACTTTTTGATTCTAGGAAGTATTACTACAACTACAAAAATATACTCTCTCTCTCAAGGGTATAGGACGATATAAAAAAAAAAGAAAAAAACCTATAGAAAGGATGAGAAAAAAAAAATACAGAGAAAGGGTGAGTATGGGGTATTAGAATTTGGGAAGATGACGTTATTAATCCTTTTTATAAAAGGATCTAGCCATTTGGTGATTGACGTTGCGTGACTATCTGAACGAACGAACGTTCGTGCTTGCTTATGCAATTTCCCATGGAAATCCTTCAGGGCCCAGAAGAAGCAAAAGAATAAAACGATCGGTAGATACTAGAGAAAGGTAGTATAGGTATAGATCTACGGTAAACTAGTAAAAGAAGCCTAAGTTTCCGCGTTGAACGATACACGGAAAGTGTAATAAAGCCTAATCGGTACCCTTTTAAATGGATACTTGATTAAATGGATTCTACAAGAGGCTACTTCTAAAAGTATATGTTTTTTTTTTGGTTTTTTATTTTCTTCTTCTCTCTTTCTTTTCCTATCTGTCACACAATTTTTTATTTCTTTTTTTTCTTTGGTTTTTAAATATTACGGGTACCACGATGTTTTTTCCAAATTTTCTTCGTTTTTATTTATCATTAAATTCAAACACCTTTTTCTTTTTCTTCTTCTACTTCTACTTCATACAATTTTTATTTTGTGTGTGTGTTTTTTTTTTTCTTAATATCATGGGTAACATAAAGTAATGTCGTTTTTGATTCTATTTCAATTTATTCTTGTTTCTTCGTTAAATTCGAACACTTAACATCTTCTTTCCCTTTTCCTATCTTCTACAATTTTTATTTCTTTTTTTGTGTTATTATTTTTCTAAATATCATGGGTATCATAAAGTAATGTTGCTTTTGATTCCTTTTTTTTCATTAAATTCAAACAACACTGCTTCAGAAGTAACATAATGATCTGATCAATGATAAACAAATATATATTAACTATTAATAAAATATTAATTAAAAATATATAATTTCTCTTCTTTTTTCATACTTAATTCGTTGTTCTGAAAAAGTAATAATTAACGAGCGAAAAGAAACTTTTTATATATTTTTTATATTTATTTCACACAAATAAACCCACACATATAACCCACTGATCATTCTAATCAGTACAATATCTAGATCATCTATAAATTATTTTTAAAACCAACACATTATTCATAAAACCTAACGAATAACTAATAACAATAACGTATTAAAACGATGAATAATAATTGAAATAACATTAGCAACATCATTATTTCATTGTTATCATAATTATTCTTTTTCCCATATAATATCTAAACGTTTATAAATAAATATTATACAACAAATAAAAAAAGAAACTGGTGTGTGTACTTATGTACGCCCGTAAGAAGTTATACTTCTTTAACGTACCAAAACGAATATAATCTCAAAAATAACTTCAATTTGCCCGCGCGTCGTAAATATCGACAACTTCGTGGTGTCAATTTTTCGGTCGCATCTAACTTCACTTTCCAAAACGCGCGCCAAAAGAAGTATAACCTCAAAAATCTGTAATAAATATGACGRCAACAATAATTAAAACAAAAAAAGTATAATCCCCCACCTCCTGCTCCTCTAATCCCAAAGTTCCTACCATTTATATAAACATGTTAAACATTCCT
>NW_014569931.1:71897-73629 GCF_001313835.1 Polistes canadensis
ATACGACGTGTAAATGAAGATACGATAATAATATTAATAAAAAACTGATGTGTGTACTTATGTACGCACGTAAGATGCTAAGTTATACTTCTTTAGCGTACCAAAACGAATATAACCTCAAAAATAACTTTCAAAAACGCGCGCCAAAAGAAGTATAACCTCAAAAATAGAATAATCCTGATTAGATACCTGGACCATCGTAAGACAGGACCTTCCTAGTAGTACATTGTCCTGGTAGGGGTTGAAACTGTTGTTGTTGGTGCAAGGGTGGTGGTGGTGGTGGTTGGGCGGGTTGCAATTGCATTTGATGGTGCTGGGTGGTTGGATAAAGGGTGGAAACAGCGTTCATAGTGGAACCAGATGGTGGGTGTTGCTTATATTGCCCACTACCACTACCACTACCATTACCACTACCACTAACACTACCACTACCATTAACACCACCATTGGAAGCTTGTTGTTGTTGCTGTTGTTGTTGTTGTTGTTGTTGTTGTTGTTGTTGTTGTTGTTGGTATTGATAGGGATGATTTAAATGTTGATGTTGTTGATGATGTGGATGCGAATGAGAATAAGGTGAACACCAGGTATAATATGGCTGCCAAGAGGTGGCGGCATTTGTACACGCCACCCCTTTACCCTCCTCGCTCCCCATTCGCACTTTCCCTAAGGAATACGTATTTTTTGTTTGTTTTCGTTTGTGCTTCCTTTTCTTTTCTATCGAAATTTGTTTGTTCTTATTTTCTTTCTTGTCACGCAAATTCGCGTTCAACACCTTTAGTTTATTTAAAAAATTTTGTTTCTTTTTTCCTCTTGTTTTATCCCCTCCACTCTCGTTCGCAGTTCACTCTGTTCGATTTAAACCGTTCAAACGATTTTCTAACATATCTTTGTCCCGTTAATTCTTTTTTTTTTTTTATTTGCTTTTTTCGTTCACAGACGACTCGATATTATTTCTTTTTTTTTAGTTATATTATATCGGATTGATTTCAATTCTTTCTCTCTTTTCTTTCATCGTTTCTCACGTAATCACTTGTTACTTTTTTTTTCTTTTTTTAATCAGATTTCACTTCCTTCCTTTATTCCTTTTCTTTTTCTTTTTTTTTCTTTTTTTCTTTCTTAGCACTCTGATCGTTCACTGTGTTATTATTATTATTATATATGTATACTTTATTCCATTTCAACAGGTTGTTACTGCAACGCTTTTCACGTTTTTCCGAATAAATCGAGACTTACGATTATTTCGATTATTTTACGTTTTGTGATTAATAAAAATAATTATAAATGGGGAAACGATCGATAGATCTTTAAAAAAAAGGGGGGGGGGATAGGTATTGCCTTTTTTTGTTTTTTCGTTTTGTATTTTTCTTCTTTATTTCTTTCTTTCTTTTTTATTTTGTTTATGAGAAAAAAAAACAATAAACTATATATATATATATATATATATATATACCTATTTGCACTGAAACGCTTCAAACGTCGAGAATTATTTGCAATAAATATTTTCCCAGGCGTTTGTTAAAGAAAAATAGAAAAAAAGAAATACGTTGGAATAATAATTCTATTCAAAAGTCGAATTTTTATTCCTTCTATCTGATTTTTTTATCGTGCGAAAATGATCGTTCGGTATTTATAGTTTTTTTTTTTTAAATCAATCAAATTTTTTCAGCACGTAATAATAATATTTTTTCAACGAGATTTTCTTTTAATATACTTCATTCGTATATACAATAAT
>NW_014569931.1:74475-75424 GCF_001313835.1 Polistes canadensis
AAGACAGTGAGAGAGAAGAGAAAGAAAGAGAAGAAAACAAAAAAAAGAAAATAGAAACGAATGAAAAAGAAAATGACGAAATGACAAAAAGAGAGGAAAAAAGTTATAGGAATAAGAATGACGATAATGGTGGTGGTGGTGGTGGTGGGATAGTGGGAGGATGTGTAGGTGGGATGATAGAGGGTGAGTAGGGGGTGGTGGGGTGGAAGAGGGTGGTAAGGAACAACAAAACAAAAACAAAACGGGTTGAGTAAACGTTAAACGAGAATGGGGAAAAATGGAATAAGAAAAAATAGAAACACAAGAGAAAGAGAAAGAGAGATAGAGAGAGAGTGTGTGTGTGTGTGTGTGTGTGAGAGAAAGAGAGAGAAAAAACGTTGCGTATATCGAACGGAGAATGAAATCGCGCACGCATAGCCCAAAGAGGCTCGTCGATGACTGACTGAGAGGAATCAGAGCAAAGTTGCTCTCTCCTCCGGGTGAAAAACGTAGAGAAGAGGGTTGAAGGTAGGTACGGGGGGTGTGTGTGTATATATATCTATATCGAGGGGTTAAACAGGGCAAACAGGGGGGTGGACGAATGGCGGAGGAGGTTCGCGAATACGTACACGTGTACTAGGAAGCACGTTTTTCGATCACGTGTACGGAACCCCCTTTACCTCTTACCATCCCCTTCTCATGTCTATGTGTATATATATAGATGTATATCTTTCTCTTTCTTGGTTAGTTAGATACCTACTATTTGTAGTCTTTTTCTTTTTTTATTGTATATTTTTGTTCATATAAGATGGTTAAATATATATGGAATATTTATTAATGTAATATTGTTATCTCTTGTGTTTGATTTATATTTTTTTTAATATTATCTGTGTTTTATTTTAATATATTTAAATATTATATTTTATATTTAATTATAATATTATTAATATCGAAACATATTTTATAAATA
>NW_014569931.1:75958-82202 GCF_001313835.1 Polistes canadensis
TTATTATTATTAACAAAATTATTTTCCTGAACAATCTTATATTACGTATATATATATATTTATTTATAATATAATATTTAAACGACACAATTACCGTCTAATTATAAAGAAAAAATTGATTTTAAATATAACAAGTTCTCTATTAATGAAAAATTTGTTGATAATAATTACATATGAAAAAATTTTTTAAAATTAATCTAAATGTATCATGTGTAAACAGTTAAAAATTGTTATTTAAATTAAATTTATTTAATTTCTCACATCTATATTTCTCGAGTTATTATATGATAATAAACAACAACTAACAATGTCATTATTTTCAAATATAATATACATATTTCAAATATAAATATGATCAAAATGAAACTTTTAATAACAATTTAAATCAATTTCATTCACTATCATAACTTGAACAATTTATTCATTCCATATAAACGATACATTATTTTCAATTATATGAAATAATATGATAAACTCGTGAGTATGGATGTGAGTTAATATACCCCACGTGTGATAAAATTTATTATTTTCTTAACATACAATAAAGTTTTCTTTCCTCTTACATTTTTTCCACATCCCTTTTCGAGAGATTCGTGAAAGTATCAATTATCCTTCCTCCTAAGTTTCTCGATGTAATTATTATATACCGAGTTTTCAATTATTATCAAAGGATAAAATCAGAAACGATGACACGGATGACATCGTTTGTTAATGTGTGCGTGTATCTTCCTATTGGTCAAACAAATCAACACGTAACTCTTCCTTTATTTTTTCCTTTTTTTTCTTTTTTATTATTTCTAATCTTCCCTTATAATAATCCGAAGTATTTCCCACGGTTAAAATTCAAAACATTTTTTTAATCATGTTACCAATAAACCAAATAATTCCTTTCTTTTTTTTTTTTAGATTTTTACGTTTCTTTCGTTTCGTATTAATTTTTCTTTCTTTCTTTCTTTCTTCAACATAAATTAGACCTCCCTCGTAAATGTCAATGGTGGAATAATTTTCTATCTTTTACTTCGATACTAGTTAGATAGTTTATTTGCATTACCATAGGCATTTGTAATTTATATGTATCCACATTGAAATCTAATCGTAATGCAATCGTCATTATATAATTATTAACTGTTTACACACTAGTTGAAGATATTACGTAATATCTTTGGAAAGAGTAGTCCACCTTCGATTTCTTAAGTGGTATAAACCATCGATTAATGATACATTAATTGAAATTGTAAAATATAGAACGGTATATTTTATTATTCTTTTAATTATATTCATATTTTTCCATTTATTATATAATATAAAAACGATTTGTTTTCTTTCCTTCATTGATCCGAATCGAATTCATTTTTTCATCGTTTGTTTATTTATTATATTTGTTTTTTTTTTTTAATATTTGCGAATGAAAGAAAAAAAGCATTTTTCTTTATCAGTTTTGTAGTCCGTTAATTCAAAGTTTCGAAATTACTATATTGATTGTATCGATCATTATTGTCGTTGTTAGGGATTTTTTGTATTAGTATATTTTATATTTTTTAACAATGATTAAGTAAATATCATAGAATTTTGATCTTCATCGAAAACTCGTCGACTATAATTATCCTACGATCGCATTGCAATTTTCCATCACGGTGCAATAGTGATTTATTTCTATGCTAGTTACGATAATTATGTAGATGTGTTGTATACGTGTGGATCCATCTCTGAAGATAATTATGAATAATACACGTTACATGATTTAAGAGAATAAATCAGATATACTAACGTCTATGGGGATAATCCCCATGAGTGGTATGCCCTTTGGATGTTTTTTTTCTTTTTATTCATCTTGTTTAAATCCTCCTCCGTGTGATTAGTTTGAAAACTTTGATTTCGTTGATTTCGATAGATTACTTTTTGTTAGTATTATTAATATTATTGTTATTATATAATTCTCGTAAATCAATATATTTAAATTTATTTATTAAAATTGTTTATAATATTTTGGATAACTTTTTAAAGATATAATACCTGACATAAATTAAGAAGATAAAAGTATAATTATTTTTAAGATTTTCAATGATAATTTTTTGAAAATAATTTTGTAGATATATGTTAAAGAACATTTATTAATAATAATAAAAAAAAAGCATAAGCATAAAATACTAAATAAAATAATGTAAGTAAAAAAGTGGTGAGCATATATATATATTTTTTTTCTCTTGTAATTTCAAGCCTTTGAGTAGAAAAAAAAAGAAATTGTATTTACGTTAAGTTCAAAGAGCTTTTCAATTTACCCAGGTTTACGTAAAACTATTAAATTAATCTAGTTATATTTATATAAAGTCTAAAATTATATTTATACGTCTTACTCTTCGTAATAATTCTTAAGCGCTTTCAGAACGGTTATAAATATATAAATAAATAATAATACACTAAAGAGGTATTATTATACTAATGATGCAATAAAATGATCCAACGTTGTTACGAAACACGATTCCAAAATAAACCTTAACAAAAACATGGAAAAATCTACGTAACATTTTCTAACTTCTTTGTGTTTTTATTTTTTATGTTCTGAAAGAGAAAAAGAAAAAGTTATATGCATTCGGGAATTCACCACCTTAAACCCGACATCTGGTGGCCAAAAAAAGAAAACAAGTTTTACTGTGCAGTATAATGTAAATTATTAAGTATTTTTTAATATATATTATGAGTATATATAAATGATAAAATTACCTTTATGTGAAAATAATAAAGATAGAATTTATTGTGCTATGATTGATTGTCTTACAGTAAATTATATACAAATGTAAATATTAGATTTTATGTAATTGGAAACTGACTACTTCAATCACGACGTCTGGTGGCCAAAAAAGAAACTAGTTGTATTGTGAAGTATAATAAATCATTAAAGCGTAAGATTCATTAAAATAAAATTAATATTTTTTAATATATACTATGGGAGTGATAAAATTATCTCTAAGTGAACATAATAAAAGTAGAATTTATTGTGTTGTAAATTATATAACAATGTAAATATTAGTTTTTATGCATTTTGGAAGTAACCACTTCAGTGATGACGTCTGGTGGTTAAAAAAGTAACCAATTTTAGTATGCAGTATAATGGAATTTATTAAAACGTTAGATTCATTAAGATAAAATAAAAAAGCAAATAAATATTGTTTAATATATACTATGTGAAAGTGATAAAATTACTTCTGCGTAAAAATAATAAAAATAGAGTTTATTGTGCTGTTTATGGTTACATAATAAATCACCTATAAATAATCAGCCTGGTGGTAGTAGTTTTATTTATGTCGAAAATATAATTGAAAAGTTTGAAAAAATTCGATAAGTTTAAAGCCTGACAACGCTTTCTAAAAATAAAAAATGTAAATCTACATATGCAAGAGTGTTCATTGCATTTTAAAAGAAATGATATTTTATTGTCAAGTAAGGTTAACAATATTTAACCTAAAAGATAACCTAAAAAAGATGCAGATGTAATTAATTCAATAAATTTGATTAATTTTCAATATGTCGCGCGTGCAGATATTGTATACAAAAAATATAATTTTATAAGCACACTGTTGCTGTAAAAATTAAAACATCATACAATTATTTATATTTTCTTTAACCTTTTTTTTTTATCCATACCATTTTATTAAATTACAATATTGGACATTTTTCTCAGCATTAATAAAAACAATTGTGTGCTGCTATTTGCGAAACGGTTCAATTAATTATATCTCACGTTAAAGAGACAATATATAAAAAAAATAATTAAAATAATTATATTGAATCTAAATAAACGGGATAACTCATTGATCGAACACAATAGTCAGCCATGTTTTTTTAAAGACCCGTTCTCAGGTCAGTTGCGAATACATTAAAAAACAGTGATGATCCGTGTATGAGATTTGACTTCGATATACGGTTACTTTATTCTTAAACATACGTTTACGTTTGTCGTAGGTCAGGTCAACAGAGGGTTCAACGTACTTTTCCTTATTCGACTTTCATATTCTTCCTTTTTTATCATTCCTCATTCACTTCTCTTATTCGTTCTAGTTACATTATTTTATCGATTAAATCTTTATCGTTTTGTTCAAACAAAAACATATCAATTCTATTTCAATTTTTTTGCTTTTGTTTTTACACATTTCTCATATCATATTTAATTAACATTAATGAAATATACATTTTTCACGTACAATTAATTAATATTAATAAACTTTGAGATAATTTTATCGAATAACAAACGCGTCGTTTGAGAAAGTACGATTAAATAAATGAGTTTTATTTTTGTTTTTTCAATTATTCAACTAACGTAAGGGAAAAATAAATAATCGTAAACTTATGGCTTTTTTTTTATGCATTGATTAAATATTAATTAATATATTGAAACACGTCAAAAGAGCAGTATCAACGTTATATTCGTTGATTAGGTTGAAAAGTTTTGTTTCCCTTATATAAAAATATTTACTTTCTTTTTTTTTTTTCTTTAAACTATCTTTACAAAATAAAATTCTCTTCTTTTTTTTTCTTTTCTCCGATAATTAAAACTTTTCAAATCATCCTCGTGCATAAGGGTTAAGGATTTTTATTATTATTAATAAATATAATTGTTGTATATTGTGGAGTTAATAAAAAAATATTTGAGAAGAACATTATGAAAGTAATAATAATTAATTGATTACATTTATATATGCAATTAATTATTAATCTTTTTATTATATTAACGCGCACCTAATTAAAATAATGGGGTAAAAACAAAATAAGAACACAATCAATTTGTTATATTTATATTGTATCACTAATAATGATTATCGAAACGGGTATTATATATAATAATTATAATAATTCGTTAAATCCTCTTATCAGTAAGAGAGAAAAGGAGAGAGAGAGAGAGAGAGAGAGAGAGAGATTAATTTAAATTATAATAATAAACTAATTAAAATATCGTACAATTTGTTATGATATAATTGAACGACTAAAAAATAAAATAAAAATAAAAGTAACATTTGTTTTTTGAATTCATATAAACCATATATGTTGTTTAATTAAGTAGTTATAATAAATTAAAAGAAAAAAAGAAAAAATAATAATGTAAGTTTAATCCTTTACCCTTTACCCTTTCTTTTAGTTACATAATTTCTAATTCTAGATAATTTAACTTTGTAATAATACGAATGTGTGATTATATTTACATATAATTGTTTATTTTTAGATATTTATATTTTCTCGTACTTATATATATATTGTATATATATGATAATGTGTATGTGCATTTGTAAGAATTGTGATGAATTTGTACGATATAACTGCCCAACTGAAAAATAAAATTAAAATAAAAGTAGCATTCGTATTTTTGGAACTCGAATAAACCCTACATGTTGTTTAATTAAGTTGTTATATTTATTATATTAATAAATATATATATATATATATGTATATATAATATTATAAAATTAATATTATATAAAATGTATACAAAATTATAGACATAAATATAAAAAGAAAAAAAAAATTACTAGTCTAATTTTAACCCTTTATCCTTTACCCTTGCTTTTAGTTACACAATTTCTAATTCTAAATATAATTTTGTTTTGTAATAATACGAATGATTATATTTACTTATAATTGTTTATTTTTAGATACTTATTTTTTCTTACTTATATTATTAATTACTTTATTATATATTAGCCGTTTATTTTGAAAGTGGCATAAGTCACTTTTTTTGTTTGTTTTTTCTTTTTGTAAATGGAAAGATACCGTTCAATTGTAATTAGTGTTGCCATTAACTCGAGTTTTTTGAAAAAGTGACTTATGCCACTTTCAAAATAAACGACTCATATATATATATATAAGATACACATGATAATATGAATGTGCATTTGTCAAAATTGTGCTGAATTTGTACGATATAACTGACCAATTGAAAAATAAAATAAAAATAATAATAACATTTGTATTTTTGAACTCGAATAAACCATATGCTGTTTAGTTTTAAATATTTATAATAAATATAAAAGCAAAAGAAAATTAATAGTCTAACTTTAACCCTTTACCATTTACCCTTTCTTTTAGTTACACAATTTCTAATTCTAAATATAATTTTGTTTTGTAATTATACGAATGACTATATTTACATATATATAATAATTATTTATTTTTAGATATTTATTTTTTCGTACTTATATATATAAGATACATGATAATGTGTATGTGCATTTGTCAAAATTGTGATGAATTTGTA
>NW_014569931.1:82848-84171 GCF_001313835.1 Polistes canadensis
TATATATATTTTTGTATTTATATTATAATTAAATTATTCGACTATACATATTGTTTGTTTTATTTTATTTTATTTTATTTTGTTTTATTTTGTTTTATTTAATTTTATTTCAATTCGTATGTGTTCTCTCTCTCTCTCTCTCTCTCTCTCTCTCTCTCTCTCTCTCTCTCTCTCTGTTTCTTTCTTTCTTTTTTTATGCGTTGTTCAACACAACAGAAAATGTATATCGGTTAAACGTAATTTCATTCTTCCTGTTGTGCACTTACTCTGGTCAAGGTTTCAACGTTATCATCCTTTTTCGTCTTTTTCCTTTCGTTTATTGGTTCGTAGATAATTTTTCATCGTTTTGGTGAAAAAGTAAATGATAAAAAAATAGAAAGAAAAACAAAAAAAAAAAGAAAATTGAGAAGAGGATAAAACGCAAAATGTGAAAGGTTAACAAAATATATAACAAACATATATATATAAAAATTTGGCAAAATTAAGACGTCAAAGTGAATATTGATTTTATTTAATAAATAAATTACGTCAACCTTTCTAGGGAAAAAAAAAATTATTGACACGATGTAAAACTTTAAGATAATAATTATTTCTAATACTTGAAATTCCTCAACGTCTATAAATTATGAAATAATCTTGAAATATGACGAAGAAAATAAAAACATATACATACATACATATATATATATATATATATATATATATATATATATGTTTGTATGAATTTATTCGCAGCTTGAAAATGATGGGAATCAATTACAATTATTGTTATTCCATTATTTATTTTCGCCTAGTCACGCGTAATTATTTTCAAAGCGTTTCGCGCAAAAATTCGCAAGATATTTTCTATCTATTTCTACCGACATTCTATTTTTAGATTATATTCTTTAATAATCAAAATATGTATATATATATATATATATACATATATAAGTGACTAACACTAAAAGCAACCCTCTCTCCTTGTTACGACTTGCATTGATCGAACAAGCCATAAACTCACGTGGCATTACTCGTGATAATTCACCACCAAACAAGGTCGACACGTGGAAGCTCGTTTCCAACAACGTCAACCCTCCTTTCCCCTATATTTCCCCGTTCATCCCCACCTTATCCCACTCCCTTCCCTTTCCTTCCATTTTCCCACTCTTTCAGAACCAGGAAGCTTATTCGTTTTATTTCTTTTTTTTTATTCCATGATTTACAGGAGTATAACTAATTCGAAACGAAAATAACTTCATCTAACAATAGATCTAAAACATTATACAATACTATATATATATATATAGTATATTATATATATATAGTATAATATATATAGTA
>NW_014569931.1:87185-88294 GCF_001313835.1 Polistes canadensis
TAAAATAATATAAATGAAAATATGAAATATAAACATTTATCGAAATTAGTTGTTTATCTCTTGTAAAAATAAAATTATTAATAAAAGTGTCTTAGGGAAATTGTACTGGTTGAAAAATATTGTTAGAACGTTTGTTTTGATCTTATTCAACGTTTCGTTCCTTTATCGAGACTTCTTCAGCAATTGAAAATTTTATTATGACTTTTTTTTTATAAAAAATACATATTATAAACATTACAAGAATGTTCTTTAATATTATCTTGATCATTAATATTCTGAGTCTTTTTTATCAATTCTTCCGAAGACATATATTATTATTTTTTTTTTTTTTTTAAAACAAACTGTACTTCACATTCGCTAATCGTTAATCCTAAATCTGTTAAATTCAAAACACGTAATCAAACACAACTGATTCTATTTTGACTAGTGTTTAATAGTCTAGGTATCCTCCCTATTATGGTGCCCTCTGTGTTACGGTGTTCTATTCATAATAATTAAACTGTAAAATTTCGTTATAAATGATATTTCAATTATTCGTGTAAGTTCTATAAATAAATTGTATTATTGTTTGTTATGTGGTACATTTCATTTATATTTCTTTTATACCAATTGTCTTTTAAATCTAAAATAGTTGAGCTGTGTCAAATTTGAAATTATGTCCTGTTTTAAAATGATGTTCAACTAACGCGGTGGTATTGGTTTTTTTGTGCATTAGTAGGTTTACAATCATTCCTATGTTGATCTATTCTTTTTTTGAGTTTTTCTTTCGTTTTTCCTATATAACACTTGTTACATTCTTATGGTATTTTATACACTAAGTTCGACTGGTCTAATTTATCAACCTTATCTTTTAATTTAGTGTAAGTGGAATTCATTTTTACTAAATTATAGAATACTAGAGTTTAATGTTGGTGTTTTTAAAAGATTTGCTTATTTTATTAGATAGTCGTTTAATAAAAGGGAACTTAACGAATTTTTTATTTTGTTAATTATTTGGATCTTTCACACGATCCTTATCTATTTTATACTTGTTTAATACCATGTGTATGAGACTCGTGGGATAGTTGTTATTATTTAAATATTTATATATTAATTACCAATTAAATTTT
>NW_014569931.1:89798-92604 GCF_001313835.1 Polistes canadensis
AATAACAATAATAAAATAATATTTCTTAAATGAAAATATGTGAAATATCGAAATATCATAAAACTAACGAACCGCATACATATCCGATATTATTACTATATACATTTCAGATTTACGATTAATCCAAATGAACAATTAATGTGAATAGGTCAGAATTTTTCATTTTAAAAACCTTATATCAATATTCCCGTATAAAATATCATGGCGTTATTACAAGGATGTGGAAATACTTTATGAATGCCGCAAGGACAACGGATACAAGTGCAACCACAAATGCAATGACTTAATCTGTGTGATAAATTATGTCCCACGCGATTAGGTTTGCTATCGTGAAAGGTACCGTCTCTATCTAATTACTTGGATAATTTTTTTCTTACACCTGTATATATATATATATATACATATATATGTGTGTAATAAATCAAAAAGGAATATTCGTAATTTGTCTTCACTGTAAATTTAAATTTCTTTTTTAATTTACATATAATGCAAAATTTTTTCTAATTTTTATATAAATAAATCAATATTAAAATTTATTAAACATATTAAATTTTGATATTAAGTTACATCGATAAATTATATATATTTTATAGTTAAATAAATTTCATTCTAATTTAAATGATTAATAATTTGTTTTGCAAAATGAATTTTATTTGAATTTATCTGACTGAAATATAATAAAAATAAAATGATTTCTATTTTGTAAGTGGTATTTTGTTGGCCTGTTTGTTTTTATGCATCGTGTAATGTATTTTAGACGATTATTGTCTTGTAATAATAATCACGTTATGGATTAGGTCAAATTTTTATTTTTTTTATAATAAAATATTTATTTCTAATGAAAAATTTTGAGATTAATTTAAAAATTTTGAATAATATTAAAATACGTTTATATGTAGAATAATATTTAAAAATATTATATTATACAAGAATTGATTAATATTGTTTTAAATGATATTTAATAAAATTAATATTTATATGAAATTTAATATTATTGAAAATAAAGAAATATAATTTTTGAAATAAACAGCAAGGGTTAAAAATACTCTTATTATTCATTATACATACATGCATATTTTCAATGGTATCTACTATTTAGTATGCATTCATATTCAAGGTATATCAGTTTTCTATATCTGTGCTTTGTAATTCCAGAATGTTACATAAAATGAGTCATTACTGCAAAAAAATGACGTATCGGGTTATTTTCTTTTTATGTCGTTTAAAGTTTGAGAAAGGTAAAGAAATATAAAATCAGAATTGAACGACAAAATATTATTACTTTTTTATTAAATTTGATAACAAATAGAATCGTTGTTAATCTTAAAAATAACTAATATAGTCATCAAGAAAATAAAATTTGTTAACAATTGATTTTTTTCCATTTTACAATATCAATTTTGTAAAATATCAAAATTTTTCATTTAAAAATAACAATATAATAAAACATTTATATATAAATATTATATAAATTACTTATAATCTTTTTCCGCTGTGTGTGTGTGTGTGTGTGTGTGTGTGTGTGTGTGTATGTGTGAACTGATTGTATTTTCTTCTATTAATAAAAAACAACAAAAATAAAATATAATACATTATAATATGTATTTATTATATGTAATATATACAGGGTGAGTCACTAATTATTTACACTTACAAAATAACACACAAAAGTAGTATAATAATAGACAAATTTTTCAAACAAAAGTTGCATAAAACAACGAGGGTTATTATACGACGTTAGTTTTTTGTTGCTAAATGCAGTTGCATACGAGATTTAAAGGTGCCTCACACACACACACACACTTTGTTTTCTTTTAAATATTTTATATTTATAAATATATTTTGATACTTATTTTCTGATAGTGACTGTCAAGACGAATTCAATAATTTCAGGAATGTCATTTGAGTCAAAAAAAAGGTGAAATGAACTTACATTTACAGAAAGTGTTCATAGTGATCACCATTAGTATCAATGCAATGCTGCAATCTTTTTTTTTTAATCACGGATTCAGTAATATTTCTTATCATTTCAGCATTTTTTTTTTTTTTATCAAATCAAATGTTCCAACAATTCTCTCGTGCGAATATAGTAAAAAAGAAAAAAAAAAAAGAAATCAAACCTGACAATGACAAATAAACAAGACAACAATAATGAGAACGATAAAATTAGTATAATCGAAGAATGAAACGAATGTAAATGACGTATTGTTTTTTTCCGAAGAATATACTTCTCATTTAACGTAAAATGAAAGAAAAATTCCGTGATAATTAATGACTAATAAGCTGAAAAATATTTTTATTTGTTTTTGTTTCTTTTTTTCGACGTATTTTAAAGTATACGCGAATCGTAATTGTTTTTTTATACGATACACAATTGAAACGAATAAAAAAAGAAATTAAAATATGTAGGAATCAATCGAGAAGAAAAAAAAATAATAATAACAATCGTTAAAAAATAATTGAAAAATTTTATATAATAGTTTATTCATTTTTCCAAGTTCTCTCTAAGAAAATAGATCATTTGACTTTCATTTCGTAAAATTAGAATTAATGTTGAATTCTGTTTACGCAACTATTAATTAATTTCAAGACAAGTACAAGTTATTCTGTCTACGATATTGCGTTTGGTAAGTAAGTGGAAAACATGTCATATTTCTAATCAAACAGGCTTTCGATCAGTATTTCTTTTGATATGACATCAATATCATTTCAATAAAATCGTTTCTATTCATTTCAATATTGACTAACGTAAAACAAATATAAAACATACATTTATACATTAAAAAAAGTATTATATATATATATT
>NW_014569931.1:93914-95029 GCF_001313835.1 Polistes canadensis
CAACTTATAATACTTTTATATATATATGTAATACTTTTCCAGGGATTTAATAATTTCGAAAAAAAAATAAAAAAATGGTAAATAAGTTAACGAGAAAAAAAAATAAAGAAAAGAGAAAAACAATAAAATCACGCAATATTACAAAAAGAAAAAGAAAAAGAAGAAGAAGAAAAGAATGAAACAACAAAAATTTCATACACCCGTGTATATTACATAAACATATATATATATATATATATATGATACCTCTCGTTGTTGGTGGATTTTAATTTATATTCTAATAATCATGAAATTAAGTTAATTAAGTTTAACAAAAAATATTCTGACACTCGTATTACTTTCACAATACATAACACGTACTTTATTTATATACATATGTATACAAATGTATGCGTGCATATATTTTCTGTGAAACGTCAATTACGTTCGATCTCATATATATATAGATATATATATATATATATACTAATACATATATATATATATATACGCTATAATGCAAAGTACCGAGTTAGGTTGAACATTGATAAAACTCGAGTGAATGAAATACCTTGAATGCAGTGATTTACGCAACAACGAAACAGTGATGTGTAGGAAACACGAAAGAAAAAAAGAGAGAGAGAGAGAGAGAGAGGGAGAGATAAATTGATCATCTCACATACACACATACATACATAGATACATATATACATACAGGTGTGCGCGTGCGCATCGACATGGCATTGTTCTACGATAATTGTGTTTCCTGGCCGTAATTCTTTTTCTATTTTTTGTTCTATTCTATCTTCTATTATTTATCATATAAGAAAGATCGTTGTATTTTCAATTGATTGAAAAAAATATTTTCCTATTTATTTTATCAATAATATATATGATTATCGAAAGAAATATTTATATTTGTATGCATGCACGCGGTATMTGTGAATGATATTTTTATGATTATCTCGAGAGAATGTTAATAAATAATTTAATAATTTTATTTTTTTAATAATAAGACATTGTAAAACGTAATTATACGATTCATATATACAGGGTGTTCTATTAAAATAAATCTATGCAACCACAAATATACAAAATGTGCAGCATATTAGCTTCACCGAAATATGGTATAATAT
>NW_014569931.1:96035-97734 GCF_001313835.1 Polistes canadensis
TAAATAAATCTATACAACCACACGAAGATACAAAATATGTAGCATATTAGCTTCACCGAAATGGTATAATATTTGTTTATATTAAAATTAAAATATCTCGTATATTAATGATTTTTCCTCATAAATGGTTCAGTACTTTTATATTAGTAATAGAAACCTGCACGAAATGGTGTATTAAAAAATATATGATTCCATTAAAAAAATTTAAGTTGACCTTCACGTGACCTTTACGCATCAATATACAAAAAAACTAGTACTATCAAAGAACGTACGCCTTTAAACCAATTGACTTTTGTCTAACATATTTTTTTCTACCATCAACAATTTCGAAGATATTTAAGTGTATTGATTTAAATGGGACACTCTGTATATATACATATATACAAATATATATTTATAAAAAAAAAACTTTGATTAAATAATTGTATTGATAAATTTCTATATAATTTGATTCGTAACAAATATTAATGAGAAAAATTTCAAAATAACACAGTAAAAAACAAAAAAAATATAACACAAAATAATATAAATATAATATAGATATTTTTTAAACGTCATCACTGTGTGTGTGTGTGTGTGTGTATGTACGTTTATTTAATTAGATATTTAAATTTTTTACTTATAATTAAATATCATATATTTGCAAGTAATACAAATTAATAGTATTTAAAAAATGATTATTCATTGAAATTAAATAATAATAATAATAATAATAAAAATAAAAATTGATATATAATTGTGATAATTTTGAATATTACGTATATATTGTTGGTATGTATATATACGGTAGTCTCGTATCGAACGAAACGCAAAAGCTGGTGGTGAAGCCTTTCGCTTCCGGTTCTCCGATCTCTCCGCATACGTTAAGTCGTGTTCCTTATTGTGATGCCGACATTTATGCGAACACGAAAGTACTTTCGCTTTATTCCAATAAACTACATTACACGTATTCGACAAATTCAATTTTAAAATAAATAAATTTTATATTTGGCTTTTTTTTTCTTTTTTTGTTTTCATATTTTCTATACGATTTGAATATAACAACATTTCATTGATCTCATTTTTATTTTAATTATTATTATTTATTATTATTATTCTTATTATTATTAGTTTTTTTTTTTACCTAATTCTGCGATCATATATTATTATTTTAACTTTGATATTATTATAAACGAATGTTAATTACTACTTGTCATTAAATTAAATATAAGAAAAAAAGAAAGTAATAGTTTTTTTATATGAAAATAATTTTAATATTAAACCATTTTTGTTCTAACACATTCCACGCTATTTTGATTTTTTAATTTTCTTTTTCTTTTTTTATTTTCATTGTTTAAAATATAAAGAAACAAAGAGAGGGAAGAAAAGAAGGAAGAAAAATTTTTATTTATAGTTTACCCTTTATGTTTCATTCGACACGCGATTTTCCTTTATTATTCATTATTATTTTTATCTTTCCTTGACCATCGCTGTTTTTTATTCTTACCTGTATATATATATATATACATAATGTATACATGTATATATTTATAAACGTATGCATATTTATTTAAAATATATGTATTCATAGATAGTTATAGAAAAGAAAAGAAAAGAAAAAAGTAGATAAAAAATATATCTATACATTCATTTATATTTATATATGTAGAGATAAATTAGATTAGATAAATAGATAAGATAGATAAACAGATATAATATA
>NW_014569931.1:98044-99941 GCF_001313835.1 Polistes canadensis
TTAGATAAATATTTTATATTATTAGTAAATTAGATAAATATATAGATAGATAAATTTGATTAGATAAATATATTAAGTTAAATAATTTAGATAAATATATTATATTATTATTAGATTAGATATAAATATATAGATAGATAAATTAGATAAGATAAATAGATAAATAGATACATATATAGATATATATTTGCTCAAATAGTTTCGTATTTGTGCAAGGTCGGAAATCTTTAACGATAAAACGGTGTAGCGTAACTAACCGATCATTATATTCGCATTATCGTACTCTTTTAAATTGCATAGCGTAGAATCACAATCGAGTGTTCTCTTACTGTCTCCCTATCTACAAATCTATTATTATTATTATTATTATTTCCTTCTTCACTGCATCATTCTATACATCCCAATGTTGTGTTAACATCATTTTCCTTTTATTATCTGTCTCCCGATTATATTTTTCTTTAAACCTCACTCAACCCCCTCCCCTCCCACCCACAACTTATTTTTTTCTTTTCTTTCTCTATTCTCCATTGTTTTAAAAAAAAAGAAAAAAAGTAATTAAAAATAAACGATAAAATAAACGAACGTCACCTCGGGCAAGGAGTATTATTATTATTATTATTCGTTGTCATTATTTATACGAAAAATGCGCATTTATTCGGTGCATATATATATATGCATTCTCGTACGCGATCGTGTGTCTATGCATTTACGATTAGAAACACGTGGGAAAGTGTCGGTGCATAGATTCGCTTGGATGCGTATCTCGTTTTCCGGTGTCCTTGCAAATTTCTACTTTACTGCACTATTCTATTTGTCTATTTTTTTTATTCTTCTATTTCTTCTTTCGTTCATACGTCATTCGTATTTTTTATATTTTTTAATTGTTTGTTTTTTTTTTTGAAGATCGCGCTATTCGACATAAATAAATTTGTCTCGAATAGAAATATTTTCTATTATATTTTTCGAATGGTAAATACAATAAAATAAAATTTACGATACTTTTAATTACGATATCGAATGAAAATCTTTTTATTTGAAACGATCATATAATAATAATAATATTATTATTATTAATAATAATTGTAATATAATAAAAACAAAGATGAAAACACGTTTCGTAAAATCGAATTATTATTTCTACTTTTATTTGTCCTCATGTTAATAAAAATAAAAAGTATCGAAAGTATTCATTAGCCTACGATTAAGAAAAGAAAACTTTTGTAAACTTTTGATAAGAAAAAAAAAAAAAACGAGAACTAAAATAAAAAAATTTTTAACGAAGAAAACTGTTCGAATAAAAGTTCTTACTTTTTTTTTTTTGAATTTCGCGCTCTCTCGTACTAAAGTTTCTCATATGATATATCTGTGATATAATATATATATATATATATATATATATATATAATATATTATCCTTGGTTAACACACGTCGATATATTATAAAAGAAAATTCTGCTCATCGTTGATAGATGCCAGCAGAGTCTAAAGTTCGTACGTGCTGCTCTCTACAGGATATTGTTTCAACATTGTCATTTCTTGTGCTCCGTTGATCATCACAATATCATCTTTTAACAACAACAACAAAAAATACTCAAATTACAATTGATTTCAATTAGTATTGAATCCTATTATTCCAATAATTGTAATAAATAAACAAAAACAAAAAAAACAAACGCGTTATCAATGATCGTATTAAAAAAAAGACAAATTTACTATAAAAATTTTTCACGCGCGTTTGAAGGTTATTCGTTGGTTTTGTTTTTTTAGGTTATGAATTTTCAAAATTCCCGCGTTCAATCGATCGGGCAATTTTGATCAATTGAAAGTAATAATTAAAATAATAATAATAATAATAATAATAATAATAATAATAATAACTAATATAACAAGAGAGAGG
>NW_014569931.1:100236-105549 GCF_001313835.1 Polistes canadensis
TTTTTTTTCTTGCCATAAATGTGATGCACCAGTTCAACCAATGATTCCCCACGCCCTTTGCCATCTCGACCTTTTATTTCCTTAACCTTCCCTCCCCCCCCCCTCTCTCCTGCCATCTTCCTCTACCACTTTACCTCTTCCACATTATTAACTTATTATTCGGTAAAGTGTAAAATCCTTGATGCTTTAATATCTACAATGATGAGCAAAACTTAAACACACTTTATAAATATTTGTTAAAAACAAATTATTATATTTCTCTCCAAATTTTTAACAATATAATATAAATTTTCTAAACAATAACGTGTGTGTGTGTGTGAAAAGTAATTTCACTGATATAATAATCAAATTCTCGTAAATTTTTTTTCTTTTTTTTTTTTTGCAAATGTTAAACGTGCTTTTATATTTTTTTAGGTTATCGTAGATTTTTGTTCGGTCCTTTTTTTTTCATTGTATATATATAATTTTGATTATTTAATTCTCTCATGGTTGCCATATTTACTAATTTACTTTCCCGTTTTACTATACTTTAATAAACATTTGCAATTTTTAATATAACATATAGAATAATATATAATATAATTTTTTAATTAATTTATTGTAATGTTAATAATCTTTGATTCATGTATTAACAGAATATTTGTTTTCTTTTTTTTTCCCCATGATCAGATTTCAATTTGAAAATGATGTTAATTTTTATTTTAATCGATGTTGAAAAACGAATTTAAAAAAAGAAACAACACTTAATCGATCGTACAATTAATATTATGGAATGAAAGCAATATGTTTGTGTGAGTGTGTTTGTATTAAACAAAAATTAACAACTAGCGTGTAATAATTTGTAAAATATGTGCATGACTGTCATGAAAAACTAACGATAAGTAAAAACCTATTTGTTTCTTTCAAGGATATCAATAATTAAATCAAAAAAAAAAAAGAAAAAAGAAACAAAAACATTAAAACAACGTTTTGAAAGATAGCATATAATGTTAACTTTTATATATCACCTTATTTGTCATAGTATAGCATTGTGTATCTGAATAATAGTAATAAACATTTTTCAAAATTTTATAAAGTGTGTTCAGTTTTGTTCATCACTATAATTGTAACACTAATTTCTATATTACAAGTCGATTGGGTGTTATATTTTGTTTTTTATTTTCCAATTGTTGTTTCGATTTTTATTTTATCATTTTATTATTATTATTATTATATGGACCGTTTATTTTGAAAGTGGTATAAGTCCATTTTTGAAAAAAATAAGATATCACGTAATTCGTGTTTAATTTAATGTAAATTTTTGATGTATAATTAGTCCGTGTTTAATTTCTTAAAAAATTTCCATGTTTTGTACAATTTAAAATTGATCGGTAAACGAAATTGCATAATCATTGATTATGAAAGTAGTGTAAGTCCAATTTCCATAGAAAAAAAGAAAAATATAATATAAAAAAGAATTTTCTGTATACACAACAGGAATATTATGATATTATAAAACGGTGTAAACAACATAATAAATTTATTTTACATGAAATGAAACGAGAGAATTTCGTTTCAACGAAGAACCTAAAGGACGCAATCAAAAAACGGATAAGAAAAAACACTAATGGAGAACATTAAAATTTAAAATACTACTTCTATTTCATATCATGTCATTATTTGCGAATAAAATTGGATTAATATGAAGTATATTTTAAGTGATATTTGATTTTTCAAAATTGAAATTAAACGATTTTAACAATTGACTAATTTTGAAAGTGGTGTATGTCAATTTGCAGCCATTATTTTAGTTAAATTATCCTAAAAGTAATGTATATAATCAAATTACATATCGATAAATTAAAAGAAACATTATTGAACTTGATATAATTAATGAATATTTTTAAATTAACCAATATATGCAAACCTTTAATTTTCTCGAAACAACAGAAAATGGACTTACACCACTTTCTAAATAAACGGTCCATATATAAACGTTATTATGTAACGTATTTATATGAATAATAATAATAATATAATTATATGAAAATTTATTGAATATAAACTTCCAAAATGTGTTTCATTTCTTATTTTCTATAACTTTTCGTTTAATTGTAAGATTTCAAAAGAAAAAAAAAAAAGAAGCTAGTAACATTTGTTTATTCATCATCGACACGTTTTCTATATTTTATTAAAATTAACGAACGTCGAATGAATATTATTTAAACAATTATTTAAATAAATAATATCAGGAGTAAATTATCATATTTGTTGTACATTTTTTCCATGTAAAATTTTGTTCAAATTTCATAAGATAAAAATTTATAATACGTTGTACGTTTATTCTTCTTTTTTTTTCTTTTATTTTCTTTTCTTTTTCTACCAATACACGTATATTTGTAAAGATTTCTTTAAAAATAATTACATTTTTTCGTTTTTACATAGTTCTAATTTATTTACGTTTTCGTTAGATTTTTCAGTTCTTCTTTCTCTTTTTTTTTTTTTTTCTTTTTCTTTTTCTTTTTCTTTTTCTTTTTTATTTCACAACGATTGCAAAACTCGTTTCCCTTTGTACGAGTTGTTCGTACCTCGGTGCGAATTAGGTTTGCTCCTAGATGCAAATTATTATCAGCTTGTACACGAAGACTCTCCTTGCATTATTTAAACCGAGTGAACATAAATAATAAAATAAACATAATATATGTATCCACACATGTTAAGCGTAGGATTTGAAAAATATTCCATTCGTTGTTATAACAATTGTTTAACGATTGCAATTTATTGTTGAAAATTTTCCAGAAAAAAAAATCTATCGAATCAACAATTATTTTCATTTTAATTTTTATTTTTGTATATTCTCGTGTAATTATTTAACAATTATATCGATTGCAATTTATTGTTGAAAATTTTCTAGAAAAAAAAAACGCGTATCGAATTAACAGTAATTTCCATTTTAATTTTTATATCTTTTTATATTCTCATATTTGTGTAATTATTTAACAATTATATCAATTGCAATTCATTTTTTAGACCTTTGAAATAGAAAATACTTAACAAATTAACAATAATTTTAATTTGATTTTAATTTTTATTTTCATACGAATCGAGTAAAAAAAAAAAGAATTATTTATTAACAATTTAAACTATTGCTCATGAAATTTCTCTCGTCGTTTATATACAATTATTTATTAATTATATCGATTTTAATTAATTTTGAAAATCTTTCCAATAGAAAATATACTCTTATGGAATCAATAATAATTTTTATTTTAATTTGTATTTCTTTATTTTTCATACTTATTTTAAAAACTGTCTTTATAATACATTTAGTTAGATAAAAATAATTTATCTTAGATACATATTAAAAAAATAAAATATGTGGATTTTAAATTTCCTATATGTATTTGTTTTTCATTTTCAAACGAGAAAATCACCTTCATTTAAAAATGTTAAAATAAAATAATATTTATTTTGTATGATGTGTAAATTGCTTGTCTACACTTTGTTGTTATTATTGTTTTATATTTTTAATGTTTCATAGAACGAATAAGTAATATTTTTCATGAAATAATAATAATGAAAAATAATTTGTGTTTGATATATTTGTTCATTCTCGATTGTATATTTGTATTCGTTATTTTAACTTGAAATTTGATCGTATTTAAACAAAACAAAACAAAAATTCAAGTTGAACAAGAAAAGTTATTTAGATAATATAAAATAATATTCGAAATTAAAAATTTTCTACAAACAAAAAATCTTTCACACACACACACACACACACAAAAGGAACGAATTTTTATATTATTGTTTAATGATTAATATATATTAATTATATCATTAAGAAAACAAAAGATTACTTTACGAACGTTCTCATTTGTAAAAATATTATTCAACAAAAATTGTTGACCGAATGAAATGCTTTTTCTTTTTTTTCTCGTTTCACTTGGATGTAAGAAAATATTTTCAAATATAAATAATAAAATATAATAAAATAAATATCTATTAATAATATTATAAAAACGTGTTTTTATGAAAAACGTGTAACATTTAAAATATCTTTCACGCCTAATTTCTCACGGGTTTTTACTTACACATACACACACACACACACACACGCAAACACAATCTCGCATTAAAAATAATATTACTATTTGATACTAAACGTTGAATAAAAGTAATCAACGACATGAGAATGTTACGATTTTACGAAACGATAGATCGATCATGTCTCTCTATGGTGTTTTTTTATTATTATTATTTTTATTAACAGTTTTATTAGCAATATTTAAATCACAACGCGCATAAATCAACTAACTTATCGTGATATAAATTTAGATACCGTATCATTTGAATATTCATGATATTGTTTGCAATGAGTTACAACCCATATCGAATTAAAATTTCTTTTTTAATTTTTTCTTGTCGCCAGAGTAAAAAATTGCAAAATTCGAGAGACCGATTTGCAATAAATATTAAACGTTTCTGACACGTTATATATAATAAATATTGACGTTTTAAAATGACCGGTTTCTTAGGAATATTTTTCTTCCATTTTTTCCGTAACTATATTTAATATTAATGATTTTTATCATTGAAACGTATAAACAAACAATCATCTCTTTATTGGATATTATTATTTATTTATATATAATATTTAATAATAATAATAATAATAATAACAAACGACAATAATATTGTTTATAAGTAGCATTTCCTTTTTAATTTTTTGTTTTCTGTTTCTTTTTCAAATTCCAAAAATTAATTGCATTTCATTATTCGCAATTATTGGGTAACTTTGATCTTTTACGATAAAAATCCGAATTTTTGTGAAAACTTTTAAATTACACTACCGCGACCGCGATCGGTTACACGATGTTTCTTTAAATAAATTTTCATAAATTACCACCTAGTTAGAGAATTAAACTTTAACAACTATCGACGCGCATCAAGTTACCGTTGCGTACGATGTGGTGAGCGACAATCACCTCTCGAGTTGCGGCATAAAATCGCGTGGTGAGTGAGACTCACCTACCGAGTGCAAAGGGTTAATATTAAATATGTTAAACGCGTAACTCGTTTTATATCTCATGTAATATCTCATTTTTCTCTTATCATATATTTCAAAGTTCATGTCGTGTAGATTATTATGATACAAATATTACAATTTATCGCATTTCTATGTAACAGGTAGTGTTATAAATTGGTTCATTTAACTCATTCCCCTTTTTACTTGTTTTTCATTCTTGTTTATTTATTTCTTATTTTCGAAAGTATTGAAATAATGATAAATAATTGTAACATATCCGTTTATTTTCTTGTATTGTTCTTATA
>NW_014569931.1:107359-108901 GCF_001313835.1 Polistes canadensis
ACAATACAACGATTACAATATTCTAATATATATTATATTAATTTATTATATTATATTATATTATAAATATATACAATTAATTAATATAAAAAAAAAAAAAGAAATGAAAAGAAATAACTTTGAATGAAAATAAAAGAATAATATTTGATTGTGTGATATATGTACATACTATATTAATTCGATAGGTTTGATTAAATAAAAGAAAAAATTCGTTGAAAAGCTTGTATTGGAGGGAACGATACGAACGAAACTGGATCATAGAGTTCGATAAATATCGATCGTTTAAACCGATATTGCATACTCGCAATTCCAAACAGTAATTATAGTTTGAAAAAATAGGCGTGTTTTAATAGTAGTTTAATGAGTATTATGACATCATTTATTGCCATATTAAAATTCGTTTTTACTTTCGTCTAATCATTTATAAATCGATTCGCTATTTACGCGTGGGTTGGATTCTTTTTTTTTCCCACTTGTTTTTTCGTTTTTTTTGTTCTTTTCTTGTATCGTTAAAAAATAATAATTTTTTTTCTTTTAATGACTTTTGATCAAAGCCTAACTAACCATTTCACGTATTTTACAATTATGAAAATAACATAATAAATTATATTGAATAAATGTTACGTCGTTGAGAATACGAATAAGAAAAAACAAAAAAAAAAAAACAAGAAAATGAAAATGGAATAAAATATTACGGGGAATGATAAATAACTTAATTAAACGTGTACGATCGAATTAAGTTAAACTCGATTACGTTTTAGATTCCATTGAAATGATTTGTGATTCATAAATTTAATAAATAGCATTCGCATTGATTCGCTTTATACGAATTTATAATTCTAAAAAATATCTATTTTTTACTCGTATACAATTTCCCTCCTTCCCCCATTCCCCCCACTCCACCCCCCATAGAAATAACGAATCAAAAACTGTTATATTGATTAGTGGAATAGAAAAATGAATTATTAACTGAACCAGTTTTTCTACCGGGGTTCAACATAAAAATATTAATAATAATAATAATAATAATAATAATAATAATAATTTTCACCTAATAGAAAACACCTTCCTTCCTCTTCCCTCCAAACAGTCCATCAGTAATCTAAACTTACCTGAAACAAAATCAAATATTTAACAATTATTATTCAAATAAAAAATCAACGAACGTATTTGCGAGAATAGAAAAATTGTATTTTTATGCGATATATTAAATAAAAAAAAAAGGGAAATCTTTTTTTTTTCAACAAATTGAGTCTTTGAAATATCCATTCACGCTTCTCAATTTCGTTTTAAAAAGATCAAAGGAGTGTTCAAGCGAAAGAAAAAACAAAAAAATTCATATGACGTCAATTAAACGTAAGAAAAATGAATGAATGAACTAACGTTCGACCTTCGTAGTTCTGAATTTAAGAAAAACAAATACACGAAAATATTCTCTCTCTCTCTTTATTATTTATTATACAAAATGTGATTAATTAAATATTAGCAAGTATAAATTATCAAAAATGATTAATATATAATAAAAATTAAATTAATATTTTT
>NW_014569932.1:0-10000 GCF_001313835.1 Polistes canadensis
AATCATAGTTGCGTATTACAACAAATATCGCACTCTTCGACGATTAGTAATACGCTTCATCTATAATATTCACCCTAATCAACATTGCTTCCACGAGAGTATATCTCTCCTACGTGGTCGCAGAAGATCCATTATCACCTTGTGTATATTTCTTTACATTTTTTTATATATTTTTTTATTCTAAATATATGGACTAATCTGATTAGTCCAATTAAAGTCAATCATCCTCCAAATTAATAATCAAAATTACTCATATTATTCCGCTTAACAATCTATAAGACTTGATTAGTTTAGAATCTGTTAAAGCAAGCACTAGCAATTAATTAATTATCAATATTATTTCAAAGTTCAAATAATATTTTTGTATAGTGAATTTCAATTTATTCTTCTTTTAAGATTTCATATTACATTGATGTACTTTAATTCGTATTTATTTAAAATATGTGCTCCGAAAATTATGAATTTGTATTACTATTTTTTGTTTTTTTTATAGTTTATTAAAAATAAAAAAGTGTCTTGTATATAAATGATGTAATATATATATCAGACACTCGATGTAACTGCATACTTCGCGTTAATATAAATGTAATTAAATAAAAGATTTATATGTACTCTATCGATCAAACATAGATTTGATCTCGTTATGGTTATTGTTGTGGCGATATACATAATTGCGTATGCATTTTGTAATACGACGCAAGGTGCAATATTGTTTATTTTTTTTATTTGAAAGCGGTGTTTATTAATTTTTAAATATTGTGATATATTCATAATTATTTAAGTTTTTCATAATGTGTCTTGAATAACTTTCCTATGTGTATTTGTAATTGTATTAATCGATTGATAATTTTGTGTGAAATTGAAACATTTTTCTATTCATATATTTGTATATTAAAAAAAGCATGCATCAGAGACATGCATTTTTTCATATTCACTTGTGTTTAAATATAGAAAAACACATTTTCTAATGCATCGAGAATTCGGTATTTTTAAATGTCCATTTATTGGTCATTTAAATTATTTTCTCTTTAAATTTCATTATTCATTAAATAATTTAAATTGAGAAAAGTTTTGTTCGCGGATTGCATACCGAATTTCATTTTTCCACACATGCCCTTTTCATCTAGTTTTTTGTTTTAGAATGTACTGTTTTTTTCAAGCTGTAAGGAATAATATTAAAAAATACCGCTTTATCAATTGATATTTACAACAATGTTAATCAACAAAAATAAAGGTAATAGGGGGGTGGGAGTAGGTAAAATTACATTTTTTTTTATTATGAACTGGGATAAATAAATAAGAAACCGCGTATTTTCCGTATGTTTTTTTTTTTCGTGAAAAATATTTTTCCGATTAATCTAAGAAATAAATTTTTATTTCAGGGTCATCGATATTGGCAAGATTCGATTCGACTGTGTTCTCGTAGTAGTTATGGTGTTGATTTTTGTGTCTGAATGTATGAATGTATGTGTGCGTGGGAACAAATTCTTGGCATTTGTTTGATATATCAATTATCCATTTATTTTCAGGACATTTTTATTTAGATTTCACTGGTGGCTGCTAATTTTCATTGATTCTTGTTTAATTATAAATCTTTTCAGATTGTTTCTGTTAACAGGTAGCAATATTGTTAATAGCATCTGAAGAGGATTAATCGTAGATAGAATTATATATTAGATAATAAAATAAAATAAGATATAATATATAGGCTATTGATAAGTATGATAATAAGATGAATAATGTAACAAGAATTTTTTTTAAATTATTATATTTTTATCGAGTTTGAAATAAAATATGAGGTGTATATTTTATATCATTACGAATTCTTATTAATATTAAAATAATACTTCGATGCACACGTCTGTGCACATCATTACAATGTGTGCGTTCTTCGTATTGTATCATTTTGCTTGTGTTCCTCTATTATAAAAATTTGCGTGTAAGATTGTAAGTTTCATCCGAATATAAATAAGAACGTTTACATTATTGCGTTTGTTTAGTAAGAACTTSCGTTTTACATTTGAAGTTTCAACCGAATCTACATCAAAGCGTTTCCATGTTTACGTATTTGCATGTTTGTATGTTTGCGTTAATTTAGGAATGGAGTACTGTAAATGGGCTCTATTCCTTATACGTTAATCGGGTCGGTAGATCGATTTCAAAGCGATGTTCATAATTTTTTATCCAACTTGAGTAACAAGTTGGAACAAAAAATTGGTGACTTCGTTTATCGCGTTGCATTTTTGTCAAATTTCTTTCTAATAAATGAATAATAAGATGAATTTGTTAGAGTTGTAAATGTAGAAGTAGAGTCATAGCCCGTGGGTCTCCAAATTCAGCAACCTCCTCGTGGTGAGACCTGGGTCGGTATTACTCGCGAGATTTGTTATAAATTTAATTGTAAACTATGTAACACGAGTACTACCGGGCGAATGGCTGTACTAAATTCAATCTAAATTTATTTACATATTTAATTATTATTCCATTTCTTGTGGCCCTTTCTGACATATTGTTTTTCTTGAATAATCAAATGAGAAATATTAAGATATATACGAATATATATGTGTATATATATTTAATTTAATTATAATTTTTTTTTTTATTTATATATATATTTTTCAATAAGATTTGTGTTAATTGTAAACTTCTACATAATGTCATATCGATGTTATTTCGCTTGTTTCGCATAAGATTGAAATTAATAATAATCGACTTTAGATTTACTTTGACTTATCGTGAATTTATTTATTTTGTACAATAATTTATGCTAATAACGAAATTCAAAGTAAAACAATTATATTAATACGATATGTTTCGCTGCATTGATAAAAGAATAATTATTCCAATTAATAGGTAATTCATTATTTGTATTCTAATTATATTCATATACATATTTTTTATAATTGAAATTATTAATGTATTTAAGGTTAAAAAGAAAAAAAACATTATGTTGAAGTTGTAACGAAATAATATTTGTTTATTAATTGTAGATATTTCAATTCGGAAAATAATCCACTTTATAAGAATAATAAATTTTTGGACGATAATTTAGCATACGAAACCGAATATTATTACAAAAAGGTAAATTATCAAATATATATATTTCTTGTATATTTAAACACAACGATTATTTTCATGAATTTTAAGGACAAAAAATTATTAGAAATACTCAAGCGAAAAACGCAGAACGAAGTTAAAAACATGCAAAAAGAAGTTAATGTAATGCGCAATAAAATCGAAGATTATAATCGAGATATCAACGAGAATCTTAGATTTTTACAAGAATTAGAAAAAAGTACGGCATCGAATAAGAAGAAAGGTTCTTAAAATAAATAATATTAAAAAGAATTAATGTATATATATTAAATTTAATTAAGAATTTGTTTTTGTCATGAATTAACAATTAATTTCCAAGTGTATACATCGTAAATTCATATATTATCTAATTATATTATATAATTTTATCTTCTTTTATACTTTAATTGGTCGGTAATATTATTTCATGTATTAATTAATTATTTCTCGAATTGAAAAGATTTTTATATAAATTTATGCTAACATATATATATTATATATACAATAATCGTTCTACTATACCGACCGTATCGATACCTCGAATTTCGATTATTCACCACAGTAGCGCTTCGATCTGTGTCGAAGTAAGCGTAGTAATTAATCGAACCGCTTGATGTCGCGACAATCGATTAAAATGGCGATCACCATCGAAGGATGGAACCGAATCGATTGTCGCGCCCTCAGTGTTTCGCGATTCATCGATCAGTGTGGTGTGTGCCGCGTTGTTGCTCTCTTCGATTTTTCGTTGCTTCTTTTTTCTAGCTGCGATTAACGCGGCTACGATCGCGTACTTTTTTCGCTTAAGCGAAAACGGCGTTACAGCTGCGGGCTCGACCAGAGCCTAACCCAACTAACTAAAATCTAAGATGAGACGAAGGATATTGTGGATTTTGGTGAGCACGGCCGTCATTCTCACGGAATGCAACGCCACTACGGAGGTAAGAATGACAAACTTCTATTTTCCTTTCATTTCCTATCCATTCATTTTTACCTCTTTTTATTTTTTTTTTTTATATTTACCACTTTCTATCGTAATATTCTGTTTTACTTCCTTTCGCTATTCTATTAAATACCAATTCTTTTTCTTTTTCTTTTTTATCTATTGATTCCCCTTTTTCGTGAACCATTACGTAAACTCCAATATTCTTATTACCACTTGTATACATGTCAAGTTACATAGTATCTTATCGAAAATCAACCCCCTTGTCATGGATCCATCCCCTACCATTCTACTCCCTCTGTTTCGTACTGAATTTGATACAAGGAACGAAAATATAATTTAAAAACAAGAAGAATACAAGAAGAAGAAAAAAACAACAGCAAGTCGCCTTGAATAATTAAAAAAAATTACAATTGCAAAATAGCGCATATAAATTTTCTTAATTAAAGACAAAATATAAATACAAACATAAGAGTGTGGATTATCACCAGTAACATTAAATTATATTAGGCGTCTCGGCGCGATTTCTTTTTAGGTTTGCACGTTGGTTTGACCACTTTGGGAGTGGGGCGAGGGGTTAGGTGATAAAAGGGTGGAGGGGGGAAAATACTCTCTCTCTCTCTCTTTCTCTCTCTCTCTTTCTCTCTCTCTCTCTCTCTCTCTCTCTCGTTACTCCAGCTTTGGATAGTACGAGCCTCGTGTGCACGCGGATGCTGTGGCACGCGCGCAACGCATCTCTCTCTCTCTCTCTCTCTCTCTCTCTCTCTCTCTTTCTCTATTTTCTTCCTTCCTTCCTTTCTTTCATCTCTTTAATTCTCTCATTTTCTTTTTTCTTCGTTAATTATTTTTCCATTATTATTATTATTATTATCTTGTATTAATCTCATTGAAATTTTTCTCATGTGTGGTTTGTTGGTGCACATATGAGTATGTGTGTTGGTGGTCTCTCTTACGTATATTCACCTGAAAAAGGGGAGAAGCCGCGGCACCGAACGGAGTTAGAAAATGGCGACGATTGGGCAAACACGACGATGATATTATATCCTATCTTCGGTTAGTTTTTTATTCGTCGATCCACGATTTCGTTTTCTTTTTCTTTTTCGTTCCCTTTTCTTTCTCTCTTTTTGGATTTTTGTGTGTTTTTTTTATATTTTGATTACTTTACAAAATCTTCTCTCATTTATCTCTTTTTCTTTTTGTTTTTTTTTGTTTTTTAAATATTTTAATAACGTTCACGATATGTATATAATTAATAAGAAATTGATACGTGACATCGGAGAGAAAAAGTCGAAATAAATAAACGTTTGATAATAATATTTTTTAAAACACAAATTACGTGTATATATATTATTTATGGTATTATTTATTAATTTTAAGAGATTTAACACGTACGGTCAATTTTTATTCGGAGATTAATATGCGTGTGCCGCGTATATTTGTGTGTTGTAGTATGTTTATCGAGAAGTTTATTTTGCAAATGATGTTTTTTTTGTTTCTTTTATCTCATTTATCTGAAAAAAGTTCGTGCCCGGTTACATTACAATCTTGTTGAATATATTATAAGAGAAAAATAAAAAGAGAGAGAGAGAAACAAGAGATAAAAACGCGTTTAATACGAAAGAAACTCGACCTTGATGAGAGAGAGAGGGAGAAAGAGATAAAGATAAAAAAGAAGAGAGAGATATTAAACTGACCTCGATGACCATCTTCGTGTCATTTTTATTTATGCAACCTGAAAAGTACTGATGAAAAGTTTTGAAATTAGAACACGAACGAGAGGAAGATTCCGAAATTCTTCCGTTTGTTTAAGATACGCGTATCTCCTTTCTTGGGCTTAAACTCAACACGAAAATTCATTACGATTTACGAAGAAATTCAACGAAATTTTACGTCGCATCATATATTGTATATATGTTGTGTTTGAGAAGAAGAAGATAATTTAATCGGAAAGAGAACGAGATAGAGATATATGAGATGAACAAAAAATATATATAAACGCGAAAAATAATTTCATTCTCTAATAGAGAGAGAAAATCGTATTAACCTTCCAACTCCCCCCACCCCCCCCACCCCACTCTCCCCATTTATCGTCTATTATTTCTAACTTTATCGCCATGTATTATTAACAATATTCTAGGTGGGAAATTCCAAAGTAAATAATCCAACTCTCTCTCTCTCTCTCTCTCTCTCTTTCTCTCATACTCCCTATATTATTACTATTATTATTATTACGTATATTTTCTCTCGTTAAAATGTTAAAGGTATGTGTATTTATGATTTTAGTCAACGATTCGATTGTGCGTTATTTTGAAATAAAAAAAGAAATAAAAAAATATATATATATATATATAATTGAAAGAAGAATTATAAAAAGAGAAAATAAATAAGATAAATGAAGATATAGGAGACCGGAAGACTTGACTAGTTATGTACGTGTTTCTAACGGTAGTAATGCACGAGACAAGGAAAGAACCTTACGAAGTCAAGACGGCAATCCTACGCGAGTTCGCCACCAACGATGATTCCTTTGATACATCCACACACACACACACACATATATATATATATACATCCATAAATACATAGAAGAAGAGACATAGAGATGCGTATAGAGTAATGCACGGTAGACATTATTTTCAGGGAGCGTACGATTTGTTTTGACGAGTGGCTAACGAGTCTGTCTCTTGCATATCCGACTCACATATATATATATATATATATATATGAGATCCTCGTTTATGTGAATTTCTCTTTCTCTCGAATATGCGAATTGTTGGTCTACTCTTTGTTTCTCCAATTCCTCTTTCCATCTCTATCCATCTATCCATCTCTGTCTCTTTTATATCCCCCTTTCCTTCCCTTCCCTGTCTCACACATATACAAACACACGTATTACATTCTCGTTCTAAACCCCTCTTTACTTCCCTTTTCTTCTACCTCATTCCTCATCCCCTCAGCCCTCACCCCTCACCCCTCCTCTAACTCTTTTCCTTCCTTTCCCTTCCATCTTCCTCATCCTCGTCCTTTCTTGCCTTCCTTTAACCCCTTTGTCACGAGCCCCGGTCACGGATATAATTAATTCCAGTGTGTGTGGAGTAAAGAATATGGAAGGAGAGAAAAGGTTGAACGAAGAAACGCATTGTCTATCAACTCCTTTTTTTTTTTTCTTTTTTTCTTTTCTTTTCTTTACCTTATACCTCATCCTTTGAGTATAGTCCCTTTTACAGGATCACCGATCCTTCGCACGATATAATCCCCATTATCATTATCATTATCATCATCATCATCATCATCATCATCATCATCATCATCATCATCATCATCGTCGTTGTCGTCATTCCCATTCGCCATCGAGAACGTTCATTATAGTAGTTCCAAACCTCGTTTAAGGTGTCTGCTTTTTGTTTGTTTTCTTGTTTTTGTTCCATATCTTTTTTTTCTTCTCTTTTTAAAGGAGGGAGTTGGTGGGTGGGTGAGATATAAAAGGGGTGAATAATCCGATTAATTGTTTGGATCCTTTTCTCTCTCTCTCTCTCTCTCTCTCTCTCTCTCTCTCTCTCTCTCTCTCTCTCTCTCCATTTTCTCTTTGCTCTACTACAGGGTATCCGAGATTTGTTTTGTACACGCGTTGCGTGCGTATTCTACGTGCTATCAGAAATAAAAGAAAAATATTTATATTGTACTTATAAAAATAATATATTATGTCGTTCATAAAGTTATAATATCAATTGTATAATTGTCTATATAAAATGTATTGATCAAAAATGATCATTAATGATTTTTAGCTAATTCGGCTTATGTTGTTTATTATTTTCAAATGTCGTTATTCAAATGTATTTATTTTTTAAATAATAACTTGGACGTAGCTGGATTACTTAGTTTCCCATTTTTAGTTGGGAAACTTAAAAAAACAACTACAAAAAAAGTTTATGCAACTGTGGAGATAGTTACACACTCGGGATTATGAATGTGCAGTTGCAGAAATTAATTAGAAATCCACAAATAATTCGACATGTCAGAATGAATGATAATAAAAAAAAAAAAACGGTGTTGTTAAATTTATATTAGCGTCAAAAGTCGAATAACATTTTGAACAATAATACATTTACAATTAGATATATTTGTGTTATAACTTTTGAATAAAACTTCTAATGACACTTACGTACTTATATATAGAAACATTTTTTGCCTTATTCATTTTTTTTTTTTTTTTAACTAACAACGCGTGTGCGAAAAAAAAATCTCGGACAAAGGTAATGTGGCTTTTTGAAAAATATTACAAATGTTTCGTTCTGATTTCATTTATACATCATTTATCGTACGTGGGTCGTTCAAATTTTCATTTTCATTGTGTGTGCGTTCACATAAAATATTGTTTTCAGGTGGTAACTAATTTCGCGTAAATTTTTCAGGTATTATTAATAATTGGACACCTTGTATTTTTGATATCACGTGTATATATATGTACGACAGGATTTGGTTTCAAACAAAAAAAAAAAAAAAGTATTGTTTTCTTTTCGTAGGGGCCGCTCGGAAATGGAGAAAGGGTTTATTTATACAGTTTTATTCTTTACAGAAACATTATACACAGAGTATCGATTAAACAACAAATATTTTATACACGAATTTTGGTAATACTCCAAACAATGCAATAAATCCTACGCGCACACACGCATAAAGGTTTTTTTTTTTTTCATTTTCTTTTTCTTTTTCTACTTTTTTTCCCCTCTTTGTTAAAATCGTTAATCATTATTAAAACTGAATTCGATTATTCAATTGTATTACATTTTCTAGTTATTATCTATAGTAAATGATAAATAATATATCGTGCATTTAATATCAGGTAATATAGAAACAAATATAATACGCTCGTATTAAATACGAATATTTATCTATACAATTTTCAACCCCCTTTCCTACAAATTAAACAAATTGTAATTAGAAAGTGTTTTAGTATCAACAAATCCATACCGGGGTAATATAATTAATATCCGTCATTTTGTTTATGTAAACAATATTTCCTATTCGATGCATATACACACACATTACCCATATTATCAATTTAATTTACTTATTATAATTATTTCGCGCGTAATATTACATATACATATATATATATATAAAATAACGCGACACCCGAGTACAAGTTTTTTTTTCCTTAACGATTAATATATTAAATTAATCATTTCTAAATAATAAAAAAGAAAAAAAAAAAGAAAAAGAAAATATTTCCTTCGTTATCCAAATATCAAAACACATATATAATTTTTATTTGTATTTTTTATTTAACACGCGCCATAGAAAGGTAATAGATGGTATGCACGAAAAAATAAATAAATAAAAAACAAATTCTTTACAAAAATCCCTATAATAATCGTCAAAAATTAATGCTAACGGGGATTATCGTTCTTCGGTATAAACGTAAAGACGAGTGAATTTTCGAATGAAATAGGATATGAAGTAAGCGTGATATCAATTGGAATTGGTGTCCATAGACCGTCGTAGTCGTAGTCGTAGTCGTAGTCATAGTCGTAGTCGTCATGGCGGTTGGTTGGTTAGTTGGTTGGTTGGTTGGTTGGTTGGTCTCGTCGTGCCGATGGAGATATAAAGCCGCTTCGGTTATTGGGAAAACGTGCCTCTCAATATTGCAGTCTATAATTGAACGCCATTGCCACGTCAACGGAAATAGAATAGAAATTGCTATGGAAATGATTGTGCGAGGGAGACTGTCTTTTCTATATATATATCTATATATATATATATTCTTTATATATATATATGCGTATACATTAACTGTGTAAAATTTACATTTACGGTGCGTATATGTAGAAATATGTATGAGTGGGTGGGTGTGGGTTGTGTGTGTTGAAAGATAGGAGGAGTAAGGGGGGAATAACACGCGCGCGCGCGTGTGTCGCACACGAGGTATCACAGCTAATCAACTAGTCGAATTACACCCCCTAACCACCCCCTCCTCCTCTTCCT
>NW_014569932.1:12500-30251 GCF_001313835.1 Polistes canadensis
TTTTAAAGTATGTCTGACAATGAGAAAAAAATATCGCAATATTAACGTACTAAATTTTCTATGATTAATATAAAAATGTGTATATATATATAACAAATATAAATTATTAATATTAAATATAAAAATTATTATATAAAAAATTGATATATATATATATATATATATGAAATAAAAATTGTACGTATATATAAAATGTAATAATTGTTTATACATTTTTTTTGATAAACGTATAATTTGTCACGTAGAATTTAATTATACGTTCGTTTTTTAATGCACACAATAATAATTATGCAGTATTACAATCAAAATGACGTACTAATATGGCAGAAGTATCGTTAAAGTCGTTGCAGATTTTGTTGTTCACTTGAATTTTCTCTACTCTACTCTACTCTACTTTACTTTACTCTCTCTCTCTCTCTCTGTCTTTCTCTTTCCTTTTATTATTTTTATAGAACGCGATGCCATCGATCGGACGATTTTCCATGAGATAAAAATATCACGATGCACTCGTCTCCTTCTCTTTTTGCTAGTAGCAGAAGATCACGTTTCGTATATTTTCTAAACAGTCTATGAAGACTAACAATAAATTAGATGACGTAGATGATAAATATACTTCTAACAATAAAAAAAAGAAACACAGTATGGGCCCGTTGTGTCAATTAATTTATTTATTTTTATTCACAATTCGATGACACTATCATTAAATCAATTAATCAACCATCTCTTTCCGTTTCTTTTTGAGGTTAGAAAAAGAAAACATTTGCCTCCATCTTGAAAAAAAAATCTAATGCAACGGTCTATCAAAAATCTTCCAATAAAAAATAAAAATATTATAACGTAATATATTATCGAGAATATATAAAATATTTAAAAGAAAAAATTATTATTTTTAAATCAAAAAATATATAATATAGATTACCTACCCTCAAAATATAATAAATTCAATGAATATATATATATTCGTGATGCATTAATCAACAATTTTATGCTGTCATAAAAGTGGTGTGACATAAAACTTTTATAGAAAAAAAAGAAAAAAACAAACAAAGAAAACGAATAAAAAATAAATAAATGAATAAATTGACACCGTGACAAAAATATATACGTAACTATAGAAAAATATGAAATAGGTTATAAAAAGAGAGAGAGAGATAGATAGATAGATAGAATAGGTGGAGAAGGAGGAGGAGAAGGAAGATGTGGGACATCGATTCGTTCGCGTAGGTCGTTCATGGTAGCGGACGTGGATCTGAACGTGGATATGGCGACGACGATGGCGACGGCACCGACATCTCCACCTCCACTTTTGTCGTATATACGAGAAAGAGATAGACCTTTCATGATACACGTAGCCTCGCAAGGTTATGGTGTGTGTTGCTGGAACGAAGCCCCATCTTGAAACCGGTCCTACCACGCTGTGCATTCTCCCCTACTCTCTCTTTTTCTTACATACAAATGCACAACTCTGTGTGTGTGTGTGTTCCGTACATAAAACGATTGCATAGGTATACTTTCTTTCATATATATATATATATATTAGTTTAATACTTATAAAAAATAAAAAGAAGAGGGTGGGGGAATAAATAAATTAATGGTTTAAGAAGTGTAGTGATATAATATTGATCGATCAACAAATTATTATAATCGTCAATTTTTGATTTCATCATTACTATTATTTTCTTTTTTTAACGATTTTAACTAGCTTCTTGTGTAAATTATGTATGTGCATTTGTTGTTTTCAATGTATCGCGTATACAATTCGATGTCATGAAAATTCTTACTCATATCTCACAACTAAAATTAATTACTTGAAGAATAATTTTAAACAATGATTTGTTTTTTATTAATATAGGGATAGCAATGAAATATTATTGTAACGATAGTTTATAGATATAAATGTTGTTATATTTAATTTCGTTTATAAAAGTCTCTCTGATATACGTTTCAGAAACTTTCCCTTCGTCTTCTTCTTTTTCTTCTTCTTCTTCTTCTTTTTTTTTCTGCTTCTTCTTCTTCTTCTTCTTGGTTCGTTCTCTTCAAAGAATTCTATTCAAGGAATTTATCGAACACGGCGAGCGTTAATCTACTCGAAGAAGGCAGATTATGACGGTATACTCGGTTCGTTCAATCTTTAAACGTTAAACTAGTATGTGTGTATACACACACACCACATGCATATTTATTATATATATATATATATATATATATATATAAACATGTCACATATACATGATACGTAGCTGAAAGCTCACGAAAGTTATACGCGTTGAGTAGGTATCTTGCTCGGATAAATTAACTACGTCGAAATGGTTTTAGATACTAATAGGTTATTGCTAATATATCGATCTCAACCAATATTATTATTAATTCAACTATGAAAAATTGGAAAGAATTTAAAAAAAAAAAAGAAAAACATTATAGGATAATTTAAAAAATGATCTACCTCTTACCACATTTGTTGGGCCGTCTTTCATCGAGTATTACATCTTACGAATCATAGTTATACGTAATCCTATAGAATTACTCTGATTATCATTATTTTAATGATTAAATCAATATTTTTTTTATTATTAGAAATTGAACAATTTTGGTTACATTTGTAAGGTATAAAAATAGGAAGAGTTTAGATATACTATACGCGAAGTAACGTTCACACATATACTTGAAAAATCTGAGATAGTGTAACCCTAAAGGTAGGTCACATAGCCTATGGCAATCTCATGTTGCATTCCTAGCTTGGCTAAGCTCGTTTATATATGTACATATTTGGTCTACGTCTGGCGAGACCGGAAAATGCCTCCTACCGTAGTAAACTCTTACGTATATTTTATTCTAACCTATATTGAGATATGCATTTTTTAAATATAATACTCGATTTCTCCATTTTGAAATAAAAAAAAAAGAAAAATATGAAATGCGTAGGATGGCATATTACTAAAAATCGATTAAAATAATAAATGAAATCAATTTTATTATTCTCTCTCGTAATATTTTATTTGCAAAGAGAAAAATATATAACCACGCGATTGTTTAATAATTTCAATAATTGAAAAAAAAATGGTCGTTGGGTAAAAAAAAAATTATATTAAATAAAATCACCATTGAGATAATATGTACATTTAAAAAAAGAAAATGGAGGAGAAAAAATGGAGAACTTAACAGTCCAGATGGCGCAATGATCGACTTGCAACGAATACCTTGTGTATTATTAATATTGAGGGTAATCGATAATGGTCAAAAACTTTGTCCTCTTTTCGTAATCCCTGATTTATTCGGAGAAGCCAAATTTTGTAACTCTATCTATCTATCTCTCTCTCTCTCTTTTTTTTTTTCTTTAAAAAAAAAAAGAAAGGAACATGCATGCATACTTAATCTGGATTTAGAACTCTCGGTTAAAACCATCAGCTAAATATAATCCAAGTGTGTCTATACTTTAAGAGGATCATAGTCCGAGTTAACTAAACGTTACTACACTTATCTATGCAACAATGATTTTCTTTCTCTATTCCCCCTACCGACTAATATATACTTCCTATTATATATATATATATATATATATATATATATATAACGTATATTATTACATTTCCGGATAAAAGTTATCAAAGCATCTATGATAAATACGCGTACATTATATTTTTGAATAAAAATTAATCAAGCTAATTAAATAGCAAATACAAAAGAGAAAAGAGAATTATACAAAAAACTCGACAAAGTTCATTTAAGTTACAGTGTCGGTGTATGTGCCAAATATATATATATTAATATTTACGTACAGGGAAGACCAAAAGTTCTTAAATGATTTTTAATTATCAATTTTATTCTTCTTTCGACCCTTTTTTAAGCCAATCTTTTTGTTTTCCCTCGAATTGTAAAAAAAATAGTTTCTCAGCTTGTTTAACAATTTGAGAACAAGAAAAAAAATGAGTCTGCTAAGTTGAGAGAAGGAATAATTGATTTTATAGTATCAGGGGAAAACTTTAGGTACGTTTTGTATTAGCATAAAAAGTTAACTTTAATAGATATTTTTGTTATCCTTAATTTGTTTCCTTTTTATTTTATTTTATTTTATTTTATTTTTTTTTTTTTAAAGAAAAAGAGGAAGATACAAAAGCTTGTAATTTAACTAATTTAAAAAGTATTATTTATATTTTTAATATACGTTAGAACTTAATAGTTTTCAAAGTTAATTTTAATTTTATTTGTATGTTTTCTAAATTTTTTCTTTTTGCTTGGAAAAAAATTAAAAGCATAACTTTTCAAGATAATAAAAAGAATAAAGGAAGTATACAGTCTGTAATAGGAGAATAAAGTCGATGTTCTTGATTAATTAGAGCGTTGGGTTGTCTAATTAAAAGGAAATCGGTGCAAAAATAAAAATAAAAAGAAAAGAAAAGAAAAGAGAAGAAACAAGACGGCAGTCCACCGGCATCTCCGATTAAATCGACTGTGTTTCTTATTTTTCTTCTTCTATTATTTCACGTTTTCTTCTTTTTCGAGCTAATAAAAATCCACCTCTCTTATATATATATATATATATATATACAATTTATTTTTTCTGTTTAATATTTTTCCGTGAAAAAACCCTTCTTTCCGTATCATGAAATTGCAGTTAGACACGAGATGCGACGAACGTGCACGCGTTGCAGAGATGCAATCTACGATTCCGGCGACTTTGATCGACAATTGGGAAATTGCAGGAATTAGGCTTCGTGACGTCAGCCAAACGGAGAACATTACTATGATTGGACACTTAAAGTTGCCTCAAGCGAAGGTCACTTTCGTGTTCTCTTTCTCTCTATCTCTCTTTCACGACTCCCTAACTTTCGATCGTTTTGCATGTCGCTGACGTTTCCTCATACCCATCCTCCATTTTTTCATCTTTCAATTCGAACGATTTTTTCCTCGTCATTTTCTTTCTTTCTTTACTTTACTTTACTTTACGAATACTTTTCTTACATTTCATTTACGATTAAACGATTCTAATAGCTTCTATTATCGATGAAATAATTAATGTTACGTTTTGTAAAAAAAGAACTTAGAGATTTGTTAATTTAATCGATAAATTAGAGTGTACCAAAATGGCGGACTGTAATGAGAACTTTCCATTAAACTTTATTACAGTGACAAACATAACCTTCTTTTTAAGTATTCTTTTCTTTTTTATTATTTTTTTCTTTTTTATACTTGTAAAAACCGTAAGAAGAGTTTGCTTGTTCTTTTATTAGGCGTTCATAGTTGTTGCTTTAACCAAAGTATATAATGGACCCTCGATGAATCTTTCTAATAAAAAAAAAAAAAAAAAAAACGAAAGTATGCAGACCGTAAATCGAGTGTTTTCATGTATAATGGATGAGAGCGACAGTCGCCAATATCTTTCTCTCCCTCTCTTTAAAAACCTCTTGAAGAACAAGTAGGGACGTCGTTGTCCTATCAACGACGTCATATCATTTTTAGTTGATATTCTTTGAGAATTATTATCGACAGTTGTTGTCAATCATAACTGAAGTTTACCGAAAAGATAAGACCAAGTTAATCGATTTATATTAATGATTTTTCTTTTTTTTTTTTTAGTTATATATACATAAAAAAAAAATTATCAGAAACTAAGATAAAACGAAGTCAAGAGGCCTAATATTTTGTTGGTTTTATTACGTACGTGCATAAAATAGTTATACAACATTAGAAAAATTAATCGAAACTTAAAAGTTCTCAATTTTTTAGGGCATTAGGATCTATTAGATATTATACTAATAAAATATTTTGCTAAGTTAATTTAATTCATTTTGGCATGACATTCATTTGCATGAAGCGAGAGAACACCAAAAGAGCATATACCAAGAATAATTTCATTTGAATATATTATCAAGCGAGTCCTCGGATTTTGAAAAAAATAAATGTTAAACAGAGTTTTTCACTTTTTACGGTTTTATTTATTTCGTTTTATTTTATTTTTGTCTTTTTTTTTTTTTCTTTTATTCTCAACGTTCCACGTATAAAGTTGCATTTCCATGGTTTAACAATTCCAAGAATGATCCCCCTTTTTTTCTTTTCTTTTTTTAATTTCCCTCCTTTCGACGATGGTTATATCGGGAGAAAATGGCGTTAGTTATTAATTTCATCGATAATTATAACCGCTTGAAATCCCACATCGTTGTATCTCTCCGTTGTTATCGGAAAAAAGATTATCTCTCCTATCATTTTTATATTATTTTTATTTCTTTCTTTTTTTCTTCCCCCTTTTTTTCATCCTCTCTATTACTTTTCTTCTTTCTTCCTCTTACAAAAACAGAAAAAAAATAACTAATTTTGTTATTTTTTCTTAATCTCTCTACTTGTCTCGTTTCCCCCGACCTCTTCTTCTATTTATTTAATTTTTATTCGTTGTAATTAATGAATATCAATTAATTATTTTCAAATTTGTTTCATATAAAACATGTAATAAGAACAATCGCCATCTTTAATCGTAGGAATTAATCCATACTGCCATCTTGTGTTCTTTCGATGAAACTTCAATCACATTTTTCTACACTCATATATATATATATATTTTTTTTTATTTATTTATATATAAATATATTTGTGTCTAGATATATATATTTCAAACGATTTCAATTAAATCGAAACAAAAGCCCGTCACCGTTCGTGATGTCTTCGTACGTACGTAGGATGAATAGAAAATTGAAATTGTATTGTGAAAGAATGAAATAGGGGTTGAGTGTGTGATGGTCGACGGGATTGCCTGGGATAGGAAAAAAGGAAGAAGGGTAGTAACAGCAGAGTTTGCTGATAAAATCGGTGAGACAAGGAAACAGAAAAAGAAAGAGTAGGAGGAGGAGGAGGAAGAGGAGGAGGAGGAGGAGGAGGAAGAAGATTTCAGGAGGTGCTACGAGAGAGGTTAGAATTTTATCCGAGGAAAAATCGAGAAACTCCATTTTGTTGGAGGAGTCTTGTAATCAAATGAAAAGAGGACAAAAAACTATATATATATATATATATTTATTTATTTATTTATATATTTATATATATTCTTTTGAAAGGTGTCTTTTTTAGTAGTTCCCTTTGGTCATTCGGGTTGATGTGACCACCCTCCCTTCTTTCAAAAGATTTCAAGAAAAATTTTCATCGATCGTTTTACCTCTCCTCCTTCCTCTTCCTTTTCCTTTCTCTCTCTCTCTTTCTCTTACGCGTAACGATGTTCGTTCAATGGCATGACATTTTTTGTTTGTTTGTTTTTCTTTTTTCGAGCGGTTGCCTTCTGAATAATGCAGCTCATTTCTCGAAAGACGAAACACATTCTACGTGAGCGAAATGAAAGCCAACAGAAAGAGGAAAAAAAAGGGAGCAACTATTACTGGTGGAGCTCAATAGTAGTAGTAGTAGTAGTAGTAGTAGTAGTAGTAGTAGTAGTAGTAGTAACGCAAAGACGTTTTACTTCAATATTCCTCTCGTTCGGTAAAGAGGGATACTTTTTTATTACAAACAAAAAATAAATAAATATATATATATATAAAAATAAAAAGATCAAAGAACGGTTCAAAAGGAAACTCCATCTTATTACTTTTAATCTAATTTCTTTTTCTTTTACTTTTTTATGCTTTTTATATATTTTTCCTTTTTTCGTTTATTATAAATGTAAATAAGAGATAAAAAAAGAAAACGTGCCTTCCAAGAGGTTTTTGTATTTATAAAGTGTCGAGATGAATCGAGCGCGTTACCTACCTACCATCTTTTTTTAACGCCTAAGAGAAACATCTTTGAAAAACTTTTCGCGAGATACTTCAATTTTTCTTCAAACTAATGTTGCGATACGCGGGAAAAAAAGAAAGAGAAAGAAATAAAGGAAGAATGATACTCGACTGGAATTGGAAATGATTATCGAACAAGCGTATCAATGAAACTTAAAAGGAATAATTTATAACGCTAAATTACTCGTCGAAGAGAATACAACAGAGAAATATGAGTGTACTTAATGAAAATTTGATCGTTTTTATTGGTATATATATATATATTTGAATTAAAAATCGTTCTTTAACAAACGAATGAACTTTGTAACAATATAACCATGTTGATTTTCAACAAAGTAAGTAAATTAAATCGATGATCTCTTGAAATATCAAAGATACTGTTAAATACAATATATCACGGTTCAAAAGGCGATAGTATTTTCTTTCTTTCTTTCTTTTTTTATTACTTCCATTCCCTTTTCTTTTCTATAGGACTTTGTGCAAAAAAAAAGAAAAAGAAAAGAAAAAAGGAAACTTTAATCGCTTTTCCATATGTCCGAATGAAACATTACTACCACCTACTATTAACTCTCTTTCTCATCTCTTCTGCTTCTCTTTTGCTTTCGTACGCTTTATTCGATTTCACTAAACGTTGAGTGTTCTTTGAGCGGCTTTTTCAGCGTTATGCTCGCTCGTATTCAGTCTCACGTTGATGTGAAGGTAGAACTTGGATAAGAATGGGTGGATATTGAGGTGGGGTTTGTGGGGATTAGAGGGTTGGGGGGTATAGAAAGGTAGAATTTTAGTCGAGTGACGCGTGTGAAATCAGAGTTGGAAGAAAAGACTAAAACGAAAGAGATGAGGTGCAGGGGGGTGGGGGAAGAGGAGGAGGACGGAAGGATGAGATAGAAAATGGAGCAAAAGAAAAGCCGTGCGGTTCGTGCACTGACAAAAGATCTACGAGTACAACCCCTTCCCTTCCTTCTTCTCCTTCTCTCCCACCCCAAGTGACTCCTTTTTCACCCTTTTGTCATACCTTTTTACGATTCAACTTCCGGAATTAAGCAAGTTGCTTCTTTACTGCCCGCTTAATTAACACCTTATTGTCATCGACTAAAGTCTCGGTTTTGTTTCTTTTTTTTTATTTTCTTTTGTTCTTCTTCTTCTTCTTCTTTCCCGCTTTTCTTTCAATAGTCGTCGAACCATTAAAATGGAGTATCCAATATGGCGGCTAGCTTGACCACGAGTCGATTCAAAGTTTTACGTAACTTCGCCATAGTTTCTTTTAGAGAGATTTTTAAATTTGAAGTTAAGTTAATAAGGTTGTTAATAATGAACAATAACGATATTCAATAAGGCAGCCAATAATTATTTACTTTTTTGTGATCTGATCGCATAAATCTTATTGAGAGAAAAATTATTTAACGCGTTATAATCTTAAAATTCTTCAATATATTGCATATTCGTATGTTTTTTTCTTTTTTTTAATTTTAAATGCACACAATTAAATATTTTTTAATATTATTTTATTGTGGTAGAAATAATATATGTATTTATATAATTATTGTCAGCTTGTAAATAAACTAATATTTTTGTAGATACGAAAGAAGGAGAGAAAAAAAGAGAATTAAATTCGAGTCAGATAGAATTAATTTATAAAAGAAAAGTGTTTTGGATGTATTTTATCGTAGATATTATATCATCAACCGATCGATCGAGAGAATTGAGTTCCATTTAGACGAACAAAGTCAAGTTAAATTAGAATCCCCCTTTCCTCCCCCAAAGTTTCAGGTTGAACATCTTCGATTGTTCGACTTCTATAGTGGTTGTTCTACTCCGAACACCTTCGACTTCTTCGTGACAATGAACGTGGCTGAGTTGCGTCCTTGAAATTAATCGACCTGTCGTCTCTAATTGTCGGATCTAATTACGTTCATTGAACGAGCGAAAAAGAAGAGGAGTTGGGATTTAAATCATTCAAGTGAAATGTTCAATCTCGTTTCACTTGGCTTATTTCCTCCCCTAAAAATTATCATTGTATTATTATTTTACCATGCTAGGGGTTCCTTTTTTATTTTTATTTACTGCTCTTTGTTTTCTTTTTGTTTTTTTTTATACGAATCGACCATTTATATGCATTCTCTTTTTCTCTCTTTCTGGTATATGGAAACCATCGAAACGTAACAACTTAATTCGTAATAATTAATAAAATCGTTTGTAAAGCTGCAGCGGCAGTGTTTAAAACGTATTGGATATACATATTATATAAACCCGATTCAGAGATCCAAATTTACAATTAATATTCTGTTCATTCAATTTGTAATTGGCCATATAGAAAATTTATTGTTATTATTTTAATCTTTTTTATTCCCTTATTTTTTACACACACACAAACATATTTCGTTAGGGTCGATAATTTAATCGTAATTCCTGTATCATATCTCGTGTATATTCCTAAATGGTATTCGTATCCCTTTAAAAAAGAAATAAGGGAAGAAGTAACAAATAGCAACAACAATAACAAAAGTATGCGCGCGCACACACCCTATTAACGTCAAATTCAATTACCATGTACTATTTCCTTTGTTAACACCAAATGATTCACGTATCCGTTGTGGCATGAAAGAAGCAACGGGCTCTTCAACCAATTGACCACTTCATATCTTTCACACCAAGCGTTGTACGAGCCCTTCTCTTTTTGCCCACCCTTGTTAACACTCAACGCTCTCCTCTTTTCATGATTTCTTTTGGTTTTCTCTCTTTTTCTCTCTTTCTCTATCTGTGCATGCTCTATGTATGCTATGTATGCTGTGTATGCTGTGTACCATACTCGCGTACTACCGAAAGAACATCTCCCATTTCTAGGCACATGTAACACGATCAATGTGTACCACCACTGGAAATCCGATATACTTCGATCATATAGACGACGAGAGTATAGAAACGACAGATAGTTTATAATCTCAACGGGATGATCCTTCAATTACCGATTTGACCGAGTATGTGGACACTTCAGTAATCCCTTCTGATACACAGGGTGGTTGATTGAGCCAAAAGTTCCTAGGTCATTCTGAAAATCAATTAAACTTTCTTGACACTTCGAGCATAATTTTTTGTTTCCCCCCAAATCGTATAATACTACGTACTTAGAAACTGTTGGGTTCAAACTCATTACAATGTTTTTTATCGATTAATTGTTCTAATTTAAAGATAATTAAGGGTGAAAGATTTTCTAATAGAAAAACTGATGGTTCATACTATAGAGAAATAAAAATTGTTTAGGAACAATTATAAAAGTAATAATATGTATATTAATATGATATAATTTTTTTGTAATCCTAAAACAAAATGGTAGCTCATAGAAGAAAATGGGAATGGATGATATAAAGGATATAACATAAAACTAATCAAAAGTATTACTTTTATAAACTTTAGAACACGTATCTATCCTACACACACGTACACAATAAAGTATGTCCCAATGAAACATTTTTTTCCACTAGAAACAAAATGGTTGACAAGGAAAAGGGAGTAAGATCTAGTATCATAAAACGGAAGTCGAAGTATAAGTTATGAAACGCCCTTACAACCTCGACTTCTGCCTTTACGTTGAGAACGTTGAGAACTTTAATGTGGTTTGGGGGAAGGAAGAGAACTGATCGATCTTCTACTATAAAGAGGGAGAAAGAGATGAGAGAAGAGAGGTTAGGAAAAAGAGGAAGGAAAAGAAAGAAGAATCTACGAAACGGTTGGGGTATCATCTTGGTGAAGGAGAACAGAAGTGGGCAATGTTAGTAGAGAGAGAAAGAAAGAGACAGGTATAGAAGTGGAAAGAATAGAAGGAGAAAGAACGATGAGAAGTTGCTTGCTTGCTGGAGACTCCAGTAGACCGGCTGGCAGGGTTGGTGTGGTGTGTTGGCCCTTGTATTGATTCACGGCCCCTCGTACACCAACCCCCAACGAAACTTGAGAGCCACAGAAAGCGAGAGAGAGAGAGAGAGAGAAATAGTAGTCAGACTATCCTAGACTCGTCATCGAGGTTGAAACACCAAACTATTTCCACCAGTAGTATGCCATAATCCCTTTTACCGGGCTCGTAATTCGCAGTAATTCGTGAGGACTCTTGATCTATGTTAGGCTTCTTTCAAACCCTTATCGTCTTTCCCCGAACTCTTCCTAAACCTGATCTTTCTCTATTCGAGGGATGAATAGTTTAATTTTGTAGAAAAAGAACTTCAATAAGAACCAAAATTCTAGTAACAGAAAATAAAACGATGGTAGAGATCCTAGCGAAATTTTTGTCAAAGATAAAAATCATCGGTTATCGTCTATTGATAAAGAAGATAGCGATTATTACCTATTAATTTTACCTATTATTTTATTTATTTACCGATCGAGTAATAGAATTTTCTTTTCTTTTTTTGTTTTCTTTCTTTCTTTTTCTTTTTTTCCTTTTTCATCTCTTGGGATTCTTTTTTCCTTTTTTATATTTCCGAGAGAGGAAAGATACTCAAACATTTCTAAATCGTATTTAAGGTGTTAAGTGTACGAATCGTTGAGCGTAAAGAAAAGAATAAACGAGTGGATTTTCTCTCTCCCTTTCTTTTTCTTTCTTTATTTCTTTCTTTCTTTCTTCCTTTCTTTCTTCTTGCGTTCACACTCTTTCCGCGTTTCCACGTATTCACCCTCTTGCGTACTCAACGAACCACTTTCATGTTCCTTTTTGTCAAACGACCAATCAAATTCACGTCTAATTGCTGGAAGAGTGACGTTATAAAAGGACTCATTTTGTACGTACGTAGTACGTATTTACGTTCGTGTAAATGTCCTTTTTACGAAAGGAGTTAACCACTTCAGAAACGTTTTTATCGATCGAAGAAAAGTACTAAGAAAATGTCTACAATTCCTCCCTTTTTCTCTCTCTCTCTCTCTCTCTCTCTCTCCCTCTTTATCACTTTTCTCTCTTTCTCTCCCTTTCTTTTTCATTTTCTTTCTCTTTTTTCTTTTTTTTATTATATCCAATGTAATTTAGATGAAACTTATTCATTTTATTACCTAGTTACCTGTAAAAACGTTAGTATAATGGAAGGGGTAGAAATGAGAGAGAGAGAGAGAGAGAGAGAGAGAGAGAGAGGGAGAAAGGGAGAAAATTCGCGCAGTGCCGCCTGCTGGCTCGAGATCGTACTAGAGTGACGCAGTCACCACCTGGCCTAAAACCGTAGCGCATCCACCCTCGAAATTTGCCATTTTTCTTCAACGAAACATCGCTAATCTTAATCTTATACGACACGAAATAAGAATATATCCTGTAAGTATAAAAGGGTTATTTCTATCTTCTACTTTCTTCCTTTTTTTGTTCTTTTTCTTTTTTTATTTATTTATTTTCGAGAAATCTTTGACTTATTTTTATTTTTAAAAAAACATCCCCCTGTCGTGCGCAAGAAAATAGATTTGTTTGTTACAAGAAAAAACAGCATGAATTTTCCCCTACCCTTATCTTTTTCTTTCTCACACATACGCAAATACAAATATACAAATATGAATTTCTTTTTTTTTTGTTTCTCTCTCTCTCTCTCTCTCTCTCTCTCTCTCTCTCTCTCTCTCTCTCTCTTTCTTTCTTTCTTTCTTTCTTTCCCTCTTGCGGGTCCATTTAAATAAAATTAATTTATGATTACAATAAAATAAAAAATTCCTGTGGGGGGGATTATATTAATTAAATTAATATAGGAATATTTTGAATCCTTTTACTTCTCTATATATGTATATATATGTTATATAAATGTGTATGATCTTGGGTGGTGCACTAGGAAGAGAGGCGTGTTCAGGATAAGGTCGATAACATCATGCGCCCGCGCATTTCTATCTTTCTCTCTTTTTCTTCATCATAAGAAGATATTAAAAAGATGACCAAAAAAAAAGAAACTTTTTACCGTCCCTATTTTTAATAATACAATTCTTTATTATTATTATTATTATTTTTTTTTTGTTTTTTCTTTTCCATTTTACTACAACTATATGAAAGAAAATTGAGGATTAATAAGAAACAAACAACCCCTGGGGATTATCGGAAGTACATATATATATATATGTATGTATAAGTTTTTATAACACAATATTATAGAATTCGAAAAATTTCGTTGTTTGATGATAAAAATGGTCGAATGGGGCGTTAAAGGAAAAGGTGGTTAATGCAGGATGAATTGCGAAACGAATTTCGTTTTATCGATCGACCCTTTCTCGATGCACATCCCCAATCCAACAATCCTGTGCACGCATGATCGTTCCACTTCGATCCACGCAGAAAATGACCCTTTTTCTTTTTTTCTCTTTTATTTTTAACTCTTTCATGTTTTCTCATTCGGTTTTGTTTTCTTTCTCTTTTTTTTGGGGGGGGGGGTTTTGTTGTTCTTTTTTCTGTTGTTACTGCGAATCGAGTTGGTAATATAATTCTTTTTTTATTTCTTTTTTTTTCGCGTTTCTCTCTATTTTCATTTTTGTTTTTTTTTTATTTTCTTGTAAGTTACAACAACCCTCGTGGTAGATAATCGAAACGTGATTGACCCGTTAGATTCGATGAGAGAAAAAAGAAAGTATGTTATTAGTTACTTTTAATGTGTTATATATACGTTTTGTATGATCAATTTTGAATATATTTTCCAAACAATTTTGTGTACATTAGTATTCAAATTATAATAATAAAGAAGAAGAAAAAGAAATGTGTATACAGAGATAATCAATTTTATATTTCATTCCATGTTGGTTTTCTTTCTTTTTTGTTTTCTTTTTTGTTTTCTTTTTTGAAGATTATAAAAGGAGACTGACTCGATATAATAATATCGTATTTCGTTAATAATCAATTTGTGTTGACACGAGACGATGGATAAAGCAAAAGGAAAATTTCGAACGACGTAATTGAGTTTTAAATTTCGACTCGGAGGAGATGTAAGAGAAGAAAAAGAAGAATTTTTTGAGATGGTGGTGTTCGTTCTCGTCTTGTGTGACGGAACGTTTCTATTTTTGGAAATGAAAGTGTTAGGGAGTTGCATCGTATGTGCGTAGGTGTGTGCGTGTGTGTATATGTGTAAGAGAGGGCTAGGGATGAGGGAGAGAAAAAGAAGGGAAAAAAGAAGGACGAGGAAAGCAAACCACCCACGGTGACTCTTCTCTATCTTCTTTTAATCTCTTCACTTCTCCCTTCTTTTTTTTTCCTTCCTATATTCTCATCATCTCTTGACCTGAACTGAACTCACAGCAACCATCATCTTTTTCGACCTGCCTACGAGAGATACATCGGGGAAATAATATCAAATAAAAAGCTCGATATCTAATAAAAATATCTAATTGATTATAAACCAAGAGTAATATTTATCTAATTGTAAGATAAATTAAGCTGTTACTTCAATAATAACTTATCTAAATTATAAAAGATATTTTTATTGAATTTTTATTAGAGTCGAGTCATGTAATTGTTATATATTCTACATATATATAGATACATCCACCGTATATATGCATTGTAAAATATTTAATTTAAAAAAACAATCCACATCCGGGAGACAAATATTGAATTCGATGAAGTTTTGATTGGTCGACAATCGTACATGCAGCGCAATACACGAACCAATGAAAATCCATTAAAGCAAAATGTTCAAATGTTTTGTTCCATTCATTTTCGTATTAATTTATAAAGAGAGAGAGAGAGAGAGAGAGAGAGAGAGAGAAATCATATTTAAATAATATATTTCTTTTGAATTTTTATTCGCAGAAGGAACAGAACGAGAAGGGGGAGAGGACGTTGGGAAGTTCTTCGAATTACAATTCCTTCCCAGACGATCTTTACCTGGACGATCAAGAGGCCTCGGAAGGTTCTGGTCGAGGTGGAAGCGAGGGACGAGACGACCTTGAAGCATCTGGTAGCGGACTCGGCCCTGACGACGAAGACGGTGATGACGAACATGGTAACACAAAAACAATTAAATAATTTATATCGAGAGAGTGCATATAATAATTTCTCATAATCATTAATTATTTCCTATTTTTCTATAGAATTCGACTCTAACAATAACAGAATAGAACCTGTGCCAAACAAACCAATTGAACCAAAGGAACCATACATTGATGAAAGTAACAACAACAATAAAGTTCAAGTACGAATTACATTTTATTTTTTAATCTTTTGATTTTTTTATTTCATATATATATATATGTAAAGTATATTATAAATTATTTAAAAGAAAGCACGCGCGCAAATGCCACGCATACGTAATATATTTATGTGTATATATTTGAATTTGAATAAGTCTCATAATTTTTAGTTTTATTATTTTCCTTCTTTTTTTTTTTTTTWTTTTTTTTTTTAGACAAACGTCGATACGATAAACCGACTGGACGAGGTAGTCGATGTAATCGAGCCCTCAACTGGTGAAGACGACCACGTGGATAACACTGACGATAGCCACGTCGTTTACATAATGAATCCAAAACACGAGGACCGTGCCAGTTCATTCTTTGCACAGCCTGGCGTTTTAGCGGGTATAACATCAATTTTGTTCATTCATATTAGTTAGAATTAATTGTAACATTTTTACATACAAAAATTGCATCCATTGCACCAAACAATTATGATAGGATTAATGAGAAGGAAATAATGAATACATATATGTTATATATCAATTGTTTATTTGCATTTATGTGTTCAGAAGCAACCAAAAAAAAAAAAAAAGGCACAAATTAATAAAGTTGTTTCGTTTTTAGCGGTAATCGGTGGTGCTGTAGTCGGCCTACTTTGTGCCATACTCGTGGTGATGTTCATCGTATATAGGATGCGCAAAAAAGATGAAGGTTCGTACGCATTGGACGAACCAAGAAGATCACCAGCGGCCCAGGCCTTTCCTAAACCGGGCGCACCCCATCACAATCGAGAATTTTATGCTTGAAGAGACGTAGGCCGTCTGGCTTCGTTACCGGATAATTTTTCTACCACGAAGAATATTCTGGTAGAATGTCGCGATTTCAAGCCAGGGAATAGAAAGACACGCACGATCGAATCGAATCGATATCAAGACGATCGTAGCTGGACGATTATTTGAATGATCTAGCCGTAATGCTCGATAATGATGATGATGATGATGAATGATGAAGAAAATGATGATGATAATGATGAAAATAAAAAACGGCGGAACATGTGGCAGCTCTTTATAGGACAAAAAAAAAAGATAATACACGCATATGACAACAACAACAACAACAAATTAAAACAGAAAGAAAGAAAACGAGGGGGAGGGGAAAAGTAATATATTAATAATACAAATTAAATGAAAATAAACTAAACAAAATTATGGCGGGCAAGAAGAGACGCGTCGCGATCGACCAATCCCGTGACGGTTACTTCATTTCTTCTTCGTACTACGAGCTCCTCGTTCATCCAATCAGACACTTCGTTTAAGTGTTCCTTCGAAAAATTAATGTCTTCTTTTTCTTTTCTTTTTTTTTTTTTGTTCTCGTAAATTTTAATCATTGTGTTAATTATTTATTATCTTTCCGTCAATACCTTCTTCCAATTCCCGCTTTTAATCTATTTTTATTTATATAGATTTTCGTTATTTTATTTCATTTCTTTTTCTTCATTTAAATCGTTGGGTTTTTTTTTTTTTTTTTCAAAGAACGAAGCGGAATCAGATTGAAGTGTGCTTTTAATCTAACTTTTTAATCCTTTTAATTCTTTATATCGAATATCGATCGATAAAATCAGCCTCAGTATTCGTTGCTCTTTATAAATTAGATTTTTATTTTATTTGTTTTTTATTATTTTCTTCGTTTTGGTTTTTTTTTTTGCTTTTAACAAGCTCTTTAAAACTAATCAATCGTGGTATATATTCGTGCTCTCTCTGATTAAATATATGTATGTATAAAGGCGAAAGAAACTGTATGTATATGGGACTATATTTTAAAAGGTGTCCAATTCATTTCTTTTTCTTTTTTTTTTTCTTTTTAGTTTTTGGTGGAAGGAGGGAATATATAATAT
>NW_014569932.1:31141-33387 GCF_001313835.1 Polistes canadensis
CTATTATTATTATTATTATTATTATTATTATTATTATTATTATTATTATTATTATTATTATTATTATTATTATTATTATTATTATTAATATTATTAATATTATAATATAAATCGATCGATCGTTTCGCGAGCAACTGTGTACATATCGATACTTCATAACGATCGATTGCTTTTTTTTTTAAACTTTATGTCTCTCGATAATTGATCGATATATATATATATATATATCTCATATTTATTCGTCCAGACATTTCTGAATTAAATAATTTATTATATTCAATTAATTTGTTAATTAATTAACTGTATATATTCGGTCGAAAGTTTGCGCCCTTACGTTCCATTTGCTTTTTAATTTTTAATTAATACTTTTATTATATATTATTATTATTATTATTATTATTATTTATATATGTACAAAAAATCATATATCGATCGTCTAATTCTATGAACAGGTTTCATTGGATCGATCTAATTCAATGACAAAGTTCGCAATATTGAATTATTTCTTTTAATTATCAAAATTTATTTCTAAAAAATTTGATTAATTAATATTCTACCTAATTACGTTAATGGTATTCTTCTAAACGGTGCCATATATACATATATGTCTGTATGTATTATTTATGATCTTTTATTTTATTTTTTATTTTGAAAGATCGGATATAAAATGAAACATTTGAAATTTTGCCGTGCGATAATGAAAAGATGGCGTAGCTCTCTTCTTCCACTTATCGACATTGATGATGGTCATGATGTTCAAAATAATAAGAATAATTTGAGAAAATATATAAATCATTAGTTTGTTTGATAAACTACGAAGCGAGATATACTCTTGAGAATAATAATTAATTGCCATTTTTAAAACATAGGACCAAATCTATTTCTTCCGATAATCGTTTAGATTTCATTATTTTTTGTTTGTTTAACAAATCCAATTTAACAAATTTTAACAAATAAAATTGTTAGATCTAACAAAGTTTTTGACGATTTTTATCCGTTCGTTCGAAACTCTCATCCGCAATTTGTCGTAAATAATAAAGATTTCAAAGAATATATATATATATACACATGAAAGAACTTCAAAACAAAATATGTAATGATAATAATAATAATAATAATTCAAAAGAAATAAGATAAACAATAGAAACTTTTCGCAAACATTCGAAATCGTGTCGTCTAATTAATATTTAATATGCGAATGTAATATTTAAAAGAAAATAAAAAAAAAAGAAATAAGAAGAAACCGATAAATTATTAATAGATAACTAATGTATAATCTATATCATGCCGGTACTGCCATGTTATATTATATTATATTAAATTATATTATATTATATTGTATTATATTACATTATATTACACGAAGTTTAGCAATTTGGGACGAACTTAAACAAACCCGCCTTAATATCATTACTCGTATATTAATGTATCGTCCATTATTGATCAAGTCAAGTCAAATCAACTCAATGATCACGTAGTATATTAATCTTAGTCAATTTGTAAACAACTACTTTTCATTAAATCCATCAATTATATATTTATTATCATTGCATATATCGTTTCAGGCTCGTAAAAATTAATTTTGTCTCTTCTTTGAAAATAAAATTTGTTAGAAAATTGCCGTGTGATGAACGTATGCATTAAAAAATATTTTTAAAATTCGCGCACAAATTTGGCGGCTTTTTTTTTTTAAATTTCAAATTGATCGTAAGAAACATTTTTTGTTGAGTACCGGAACATGATGGTAATTCTTCATATTTTTTTTTAAATTACGCACACATATTTGTTATTATTATTAAGTTTAAAAGAAACAACAAAAGAAAAAGCTTTTTACTAGCTATTCAATTAATTAATTAATTTGTTCATAATAGACATACAAAACGATTTAATAAAATAAAATAAAAGAGGAACCTGAAACTAATTCGTAATATTTATAAGATTTAATAATTATCACACAAGAATATATATATAAAAAAAATGGGAGAGAAAGGTTTAGCGATTATACATCATTTTTTTATATCAAGCTCGCATATAAACACACGTTTCATTACAATACTCGAGAGACACTGTCTATTAAATTAATTTATTAAAAGTATGAATAATTGTATGTAATTAAAATAACATATTTTATAAGGTAACTATCCCATAAGAACGCGCTATAACAGTTAAAAAAAATAAAAAAAATATTACAAAGAGAGAAAAAAAAGAAAAAAAATCACATAGGCCAAGCGGACGAATGAGAATAA
>NW_014569932.1:33477-38581 GCF_001313835.1 Polistes canadensis
ACAATACTAATAAAGTTAATTGTAAGAATAATAATAATATAATGATAATAATAATTTTAAAAAATGAATCTAATTAATATTAATATTTAATGATAAATATTAATTAACACAAATATTATTTTTTAAGTGTAAGTATTGTTTCTGTGCTCCCATCTGCTCCCTGAACATATACTAAGCACGTAAACACATATATATACATATATATGTACATCCAGAGTGTTAAAAAAAAGGATTCGATATTTGAAGGAATTATAATATTTACCGAGATAAATAAAAAAAAGTTTAATTAACATGGGTCCTAAAATCAACACTTTTAATGTAATTCATTTGTACTATTCATGAATGTTCAATATTGTATATTAATACGAGGCCTTCAAATATCGAACACTTTTTTTTATCATCCTGTATATTAATTACATACGCGCGTTTAAAATGGAAAAAATATGTGGTATGTATATATATGTATATGTATATGCATATAAAAATAATGTACTCATATATTTGCCCGTGAGCATTGACCACGTAATAATTTGTTTTATTTATCTCAGATTTAATATTAAAAAAAAAGTGAACTTTGCCTTTTAAACATTCCTGCCCAAGTACAATGTATTATAACAGCACATATGTACGATAACAAGACAGAATTTCTGAACGGATTATCGCAGTTTGCGTGCATATATATGATATTATTATTAATTATTAAATTTTAATTAGCTCATTGAGATTATTAACAGAGAATTATTATTATTAATGACAAGAATAATAATTATTATTATTAATGACAAGAATAATAATTATTATTATTATCGTAATTAGTATGATAACGAATTAAACAATGTATGTCGTCGCTCCTATTCTGTAAATAAATATTGTATTCTGTAAGAAGAGAGAGTTTAGGGACTTATTTAATATATATATATATATATATATATATATATATTTGCCGACGAATTTGTTGAATTAATAAGAACGTCGAGTCAAAAAAAAGGGGAAACTTGTGGAATTATTCAAAAAAGTTATACTTTATTGTTTCATCAAGATAAAAATTTATCAAAAATACATAGAAAAATAATCATCTTTGTCTTACCATAAGATCATATTTATCTATATTAAAAATATCCGTTGGTTATAATAGCACCATAGAAAATTCGAAGACAATTCTTGCCAAGAGAATAGTAAGTATATGTATATATATATATATATATATATATGTGTATAAATAATAACATACATTTATAAATCTTCTTTTAACATGATTATTTTCTTCTGTAAACTCTTTTTATGTTTCTATGTTCCCATTTTGCTATATTAATATTAAACATTTACGCATGAGGTACACATTAGTCTTGTCACATTCAATCGTTCGACTTATTAACTGAGAAAAGATTGATTTAAAAAATAATATTTCCTTAAATGAATAAGTTTTAAAAAAGATAATATTAACATTTAACAACATTTAATATATATATATATGTATATATATATGCTATAATCTGCTTTTAAAGAATGGTTTCAAATACTTATGGAAAGATTCATTTACACTCTCCTGATTCAATGGACTCTTCATAGCTTCATCAAAAAGACGTTGATAAACGTTACCATCGTAAGCCCCTAAAGCAGATCCAAGAACTTCATCATGTAAATCGAAACCATCAACGATGCCTACAGCATTAGGACGAATAGCTTTTAACATTTCTTCAAGATGTGATTGTAGTGCTGGTATATTTTCTTTCTTTAAGCTAGAAAACTAAAAAATAAAATGATTAGTTAATTCATTTTTTTTTAAAAGGTATGCGGATTATTTAAAAAACTAAAAATTTAAAAAACGTTTAACTCACTCTTAAGAAATCACCCGTTCGTTGTAATACCCAATAGATGCAATACAACGTGCACAATTGTTCTAAAACGGTATGCAATTCTTTGGATAATGTTTTCAATTCTTTGATCGTTTTGACATACCCGGTTACCAAAAAAACTCGACAATGCGATTCGGCTGCTTGCATAAATTCGATACTAGTTTCGTTCCAGGCATTCTCGTACGAAATACCTGCTTTTATTCTGCGATCCATGTTTTGTACAGCCAAATGAATTTTTCTATTAAAAACACAAATTAATTGAAATATTTGTATAGTATATCTATATGAATATTATTATATATAACTGACAATGAGAAACTCTTATGATTTATATTCTTACCCTGCAGCTACTGCTTGATGAGCTTTAACGATACACGTTAAACTACCGTCCCAAGTCTTCTGTCTCATTCCATGTGCCAAATCGTACAAATATTCAACTGTTTGTGGTATCCGATTACCTTTCATAGCTTGTCTCCAAACTTTCAATAAATATCTTGCTGTTTGTAGAAATAATACTGTATTTTCACCCTCGTAAGTACATGATGCCGTTACTAAGCCATATGTAGCGGGTAAATTACTGGCGTCCATATAACCATGACCTCCACAAGAAAGTCTAAGTTCTTCAATTGCTCTTGCTGCATCGGATGAAGCTACTGCCTTAAGGCAACATGCCAGTGCATGTAACTTGAATGAAAAAAATATAATTAGATTTTAGTTTTTTATTTTCTTAAAATGAACTATCTCCGTGTTTAAATGTGCAGTATAATAAATGAAAAAATGTCAATGCCTTGATAATGCATTATTTAATATTAATCATGTTACATTATTCAAGAAATTATTTTTGAATTAATATTCTTATCAGTGAGTTAATCTGATGTACAATTTCTTCAATAATGTATTGTAATTAATGTTAACATTTCTATTTTTAATAATTTTTTTCGCTTAGCGCCGGCAGCGCTACTTCGGATTACTTCGCGTACGCCCGGCCGTATTCTAACTACATGGGCGTAGAACTACGCTTTGTGCACCACACCAATGTGGTGTATCCGGAGATATTGAAACTTTTGTGCATGACACCACAATTTTTTGTCGTGTCGCTGGACGTCATAGTGTTAATAATAATAAATATGAGGCGTTAAGAACCATAGTGAACCTATCAATCAGTTATAGTTTTGAGAAGAACACTTTAGAAAATTGTAGAAATTTTTGTCGATTTGCTTTACTTAATTTTGAAAATGGATCCTTACATTTCTGTCTCTGTTGTAAGTTCAATAAAAGACAAATTTTTAAAATGTGGGATAATAGTTCACTCTGACTCTCAATATCCATATACTGACACATCTAATTTAATATTTATAATATTTATCAGAAACATACTTCTGGAAGTCTTTCAAGTTCACCCTGATGCAATTCAGCAGTTACATTGTTATACATATCCCAAATCCATTCAGCAGCTATAGCAATTGCAAAATACATTCCCAGATTTGGAAAAAGTTTGTATTGTTGAGTCATATAATCCATTATTTGTGACTCTGGTTTACTAAATGGAAAAAACATTTAAGAAAATGTATGTTATTAACGCATAATTTCAAATGACTCAACGCCAAAACTCACAGTTTTAACGTTAAGTCAATTTAAAAAAGTTACTAATCGTTTTTAAAAATAAACATTTAGAAATCATTGTTAACAACTACTCACTTTGAATTTATTTGAGATTGTCTTCTTACCGCACTGTATCTAATAGCGATGGTTAAAGCTTTAGATAAATAAGACGCTACATCTTTTACTAGAACTACTCGTACGAACATCATTGTACCATAAGTTAATTTATCGCTTGTAGCTTTGATAAAAGTCCCATCTTCTAATATCTGGAAAAAAAAGAATTTATTAAGAGAAGTAAAAATAAAATAATTTATTTCTTCAATTTTACCTGAGAATTTTTCATTAACATATGCTCTCTTGGTATTCTAACGTTCTCAAAGCCTAAGAACCCATTATTGGTCGCATTCATCCCTAATTTAGTTCCAATTTCTCCAATTTTGATACCTACGAATATAAACCATTAATATTAATAGTTTTAACATATTATTATTATTATTATTATTATTATTTACATACCTGGTAAGGGTTCATGCGTCTCTTCATCTCTGAGTTGTACGATAAATGGATGTATTCCTTTGCATTCACCTTGTGTATACAACTGTGCAACTACTACGGCATAATTAGCAGTATGACCCACTGAAAATAAACACACGAAATTAAGTGGTATTCTTACAGTATTTACGTAAGGAAAAAGAAAAGACAAAAACAAGAAAAGTTTGACTATTAATACATTATTATCATCAATTAACAGGGAAAATAATACTAACAACCCCCGGGCCACCATTTGTACGATGTTAAAGTTGGACTGTTTAATACAAATTCTTTAGTTTCAGGATCATAAGTTGCAGTAGTTTCCAAACCTCTGATAAACGTTCCATGGCCAAGTTCTGTCTAAAATAAATCAATTACATTTTATAGCTAAATATATATTTGATCAAAAAAAAATATTTTGAAGTAAAAATAATAATATAACTTATTAATTATTAATTAAGAAGCTTTAATATCAATTTTACTTGAGCATAAGTTCCAATAATACTGCAAGACCAAGCTCTAGGTAACCAAGTTATTTGTTGTTCGGTTGTAGCTTGTCCCATTAATGCTGGTATAAACATCACATGATGTAAAATTATCGGATTACCATCTTTTAATATCGCAGATCCTAACAGTCCGCCTAAGATCTGCCTATAAGAAAAAATATAAATAATTTACGATAATAAATAAAAATAAGAAACCCTCTCTTCGTGCATTCATAATTTTATTTGATAAAATATTTAACATATAATTTTAAATTTAAATAAAAAATTAAATATATATATATATTGCATTTATTAAAAAATATTAGATAGATTCTTACATATAAGTAAATATATCACTTGCTCCCGTATCTTGCAGATTTTCTAATTTTTCCAGTACAATGCATCCTTTTCTTATCGCATCCTCATAAATTTCCTTATGACTTTTATACTTGGCAGGCACTTTGTCCTTTAGCAACGGATCGTTTAAAAATTTATTTTCTAAAAACACACGATCAATTAATTGAAACCAGTATGTACATATTAATATTTTTAGCACGGCATTTTTATTCGATTTTTTCTTTATTTCATAGGAGTTTCAATTGAGAATATAAGAAAAGAAATAACGTAAAT